>NW_010175247.1:37711-59148 GCF_000695765.1 Mesitornis unicolor
CTCCAAACAGGGATGGATGGAAGGTTCGTATGGGACAAAGAGGGAGGAATTTTCTGCTGTTCCTAATTACATTTTACATCTTTGCTAACATTCTCTCTCCATTACTCTATAAAATGTTAAGCCAAAGAGAAGCTGTTGATAAAATAACTGAAAGTTCATGTCAAGAGGTTTCCCCAGCATTTAGAGCTATCACAGTATGCTAACATTAAGGAAGGGCAGGGTATTAGTAGACTAAACTGGGTCCTATTTCATTGTACTTGTATGTGGTATCACTGAACAAAAAAGCCAAACTCAGTGTCTCACTTCAAAATTCTTACATAGGAAGAATTCATTAAATATAGCATTTTTCAAGATTCGTTACCTGAAGGTGCAGCCTTATTTATTACAAAGAAAGGTGGCCAGCAACAAAAATGACAAACCAGCAGGAAAGGCACTTCATCTTCTCTCAAATACACAGTATAAAACCATCACTTTTTTTCAGAATAAAGCAGAACGTGTGAGGGTTATCCATGTGAATGTGAGCAGTTATCCATTGCTTTCCATTTATTTATGTATTTTTAATTTAGCTAACACAGAAAAGCTGTGTTCTCACTCAGAAGAAACAGAATAGTGCACCCATACATATCTATGTTTCTTTGTTTTTACAAAATCATTACCTTCAGCTTTCATGCATCTCCTCTTACAAGACAGCAGTTTATTAATGAATAGTGTGTTGGATGACACTGTCTTTGTTCAATACAAGCTGAATGAGCCTCATACTGGATTGTCTTGACTTTTATAACCTGACAGGACTCTTTTCTTATTTGCAAATTGAAGGAAAACACTCAAAATGTGACTCCCAACAGAAAAGGGCATGCACATCAAAATGTCATTTTGATACTACAGGAACTTTCACAGGCTTGAGGCTCTCCAGCAGATACTTTTACCACTTTTAATTTCTGTGTGAATAATGTTAAGAAACAACAAGGGACCCAAGAGTTGCCTAATTTTCTCCCCCTAACCTATAATATGGCATGCCTTTGTCACTGAAGAGCCTGGCAGATTCAAAAAGTATCATTAAAACCTTCATACATATTCATAGCTACCAAGTAATTCTGGTGACAAGGCATTTTAAATTGGATACCTGAGCCCATTCATCTTTTTAAGGCAGTAACTCCAGTGTAGGTAATACACACCTCTTGACATTTTTTTAATGCTTTGTGATTATTTCTGTGGACTGACAAGTTATGTCAGGCCTAGTAGCATCCATTTAGGACAAAACTGACAGCAGTTAACCATGCAAAGCAGAGTCAGAAGGGAATATATAACTGGTCCTTTGCTGCTGGACTCTGCACCAAAGCAGAACATCCAGTGCTGTTGTACCAGCTCGGTTCTTCACTTGGGATCGCAATACTCAATTGTTACAGCTGTTCAGAGAATCTACATGTAAGTTCCAAGAGGGAAATTGCTGATGTTATCATTGCTTGAAACACACAGAAATGAAATATATGATCCACTGAGTAAGACAGAAGATAAAATATTCAATAACTTGATAGTGGAAGAAGCTGGAAAATAGAATTCACCTTGTAACCACCAGAAGGTCTACAGTGTGTGCTAATGCTATGAAGACAAACCACAGTTTGGGACCATTTACAAAGCTCTTCAGATACCGATAGTGCTTAGTTCCTTATGAAAGGAGTCCTTGCTCATAAACATTTACCAAGATGATATCTTTGCAATTGCTAATTCACCACATACTTGATATTTAAAGTGCTACTTGCAGTTCATGCCCAAAACTGTGGACACTGACTTACTCCAAGAAGAACAGCATCAGTTTTCCCAGTTTCTCCATGTATAGCTTCTGATAATTTCCATTCACTACCACTTTGTTCCCATACACTATGGCATTACAACATATACACAACATGGCTGAAAAAAGAATCTGTCCTCCCAAACTCAATTCCTGACAAATGATAACAGAGACCTGCTACATACCACAATGGAAGAACCCAAACAAGAATATACTTTTAATATTTTAATAAAATGACTTATAACTTTAATATTTTCATGAAGGGCTTTAAAGAAAAGCTCTCTGCAACTAGACTGCTTCTTGTTTCTTTTGCTTCAAATCTTTAGAATAACAAGACAGCTTTACCAATCACATGCCATATACTCCTGCTATCTGCAAAAAGTTCAACAGGAAAGCCTCTTTATAAACTCTACTGTTCGGTCTTAAGAATGTAGTCCATTTTTGCTTTCTGAAATGCAAGACATTCTTCATTCAGTCAAATATGAAAGATCATAATTTGTAAACCAGAAATCTTCTAATCTCAGGCGACATTAGCTTTCTCCCCCTACCCCCCAAACTATCCTCTTCTTCTTCAGCTTGCTCAGAAGAAAAATAATTGGTGAATGCAGTGGCCGTTAAAAAAAAAAATTAACTATTGAAATGTAGCGAATGAAACATCCCAATCATTCGAACCTAAGATGGCTAAAGAGCTCTCCCGTGTGGTTTCTCATAGCATTGCCTAACAGGACAGTAAGGCAACCTTGGCAAGCCCTAAAACACCTTAAATCAAGCATGCAAGACAAAGATTTTATTCATGCCAACATGCAGACTACACCACCCAAGTTCAGTAGCTCAAAGGGGAACTTTTCATACAAAAGATCAGGTAGTCACCACAACAAGTGCCGTCATGAAAAACAAAGCTGGAATTTGACTCAGTAATTCCGAGGGGCTCTGCAATACTTCTACCCATGGAAAGCTCTTGAAACCTATCAGTTTTTTATGACTACCACTATAGAGAGTCAAACTGATATCTACAGCTTAAAATACACATGATGTTAATTCTTATTTATGAATATGTTTCCAACAGAAACATTAAATTATGTTTAACAAGCCGTTTTCTTCTCTCCGCCCTCCCTCAATATTTAAGTCAGACAAAATCTATATGTTATCTTTACTTATTTTGTGAAAAGCAGATGGGAAAACTCACCTGGAAAATGAATTGCTATTCCCGTGTACCTAAACCTACATTTCTGAAAACCTGCTTCTTGAAACATCGCAAATGGTTCACTAAATCTTGGCATAATCAACAGGAATTTATACCTTCACAGGTGGCGACTGCCAGAAAGCCAGTATTTCATAGCTGGTTCGAAAGTCATCTCAACTCGCCTTTGGTACCATCTGCTTTTAACTAGTCCAAAAATGGGCTCAACCGAACGATGAAAATGTGAAGAGGATTGTGGTCATGCCTGTGGTGATTACCAATCCATGTAGAAAAAGTCCAACCCTGAACTGGTCAAAATGGTTATTATGAAGTCTCAAATCCCAACAGGATGATACCTGTTTAATGAATCATAGAACCTGTTTTCAGAAGCAAGCAGATTTTTCCATGGAGATTCCCGTCTATGAAGGGGAGAAACACTAACTTAACAAGCTATAGTAGGTCTTAATTACGTTCAGTTTTACCACCTTACATACCATAGAGCTTCACTAGTTGTGTTCCGAGACTTCCACCTGACTGCTTCAGGAAGTTCTAAAAGCACATAGCTTAAGTCTTTTCAAAGTCTGCTACTTAAAGCGCCTGATTTTAAACAGGACACTAGTTATTTAAAACAAAATATTTAAAATATTTAGAACACTCATTCCGAATAACACTTCCTTCATTGTCTACCTGTTTGGAAGCTCTGAAGAGAAAATTTTGCTTACTTGCCAGTTTCTTAGGTACGCTTTGTTTAATCTTTAAAAAGCTGCTTGCTGAGATAAACTTAGCAACTGTAGAGAATTAAGAAAAATGCATGGATATTCAAGACACACTTCTACGAATACCTTTTCCTTCCTGGCCCATGAAACATTCCTCATCCTGGCAGGGCGAACTGAACACTGACTAGAGAACTGTACCAGCACTTTTAAAATACATGCTATGGAAACTTCCAGCACTGTAAAATAATACTGACACTCAATAAACATGGAATTCTTATTTTTGAAGTACTTGTAGAGTATATACCCAGTAAGGCTCTCATTAAGCTGAATTCTATCAACATTTTCCATTGGATGACTGAAGAGAAAAGCCTGATGGAGAGATTTTCTCAATATGTCTCAAAATAAATCTCAAAACTCCTCTGTACTCCTGAGGTTAGAAAACATTTTTAAACAGATCTCAGTAACCTCTGAATTTCACCGGTTGAAATAAGATTGATGAAATAGGATGTATAAAACAGTTTGCAAGAAGCTACAGGTGTAGGGACAGGTAGAATGAAGATTTAAGATCTCAGACTCTCCAAAGGAGCATAATATGGAGAGTTGCAATATTTATTTATCTTTTCAATTTCTTCATTTGCTTATCCATAGCGTAGCCAAAGAGCCAGGTCAGTAACTGTCTTAAACAATATGAAACCTAACATTCTCTTTAGGATTCCTTACACAAATAATTTTTGTGACAAGCTCCCCCTCAAAACCATGATCTGCTTGAAAACGAGAGACTTTAGTTAAAGTAGGTAAGACCTACTGAGGGGTGAGGGAAAAGAAAGAAGGGGGAAGTCAAGGCTAAAAGTAAAGCAGTATTTTGTTACACTGACAGTATAGCAGAGAAGACATCATCACCGATGTCACCCGCTTTTTGACAAAAAACAAACCAAACAACCATAATCAAGGCTGCAGACATTTTGAGCTCCTGGAGTTAGTTATTTCTGAAAGACAGACAAGTATAGTGATATAGGCTGAGAGTGTTTAGTGCTGCATTTTAGAACTGAAGACTTCGATGGCAATCTTGACAACAAGTAATGATACTTAGGGAATAATTAGTTTTTCTTCTCTAACCACCAAATCCTGCATAGCTGTTTCCAGCAGGCCAGAGTTTTAAGAAGAATTCAAGTAGTTTCAAACATAGCATTCTCAAGTTCAACTTGTTCTTTTGTTTTCTCTCAAGAAATTCAGGTAACTTTGTCACATTATCACAGGTCAGAATCCTTTAACCTCTGTATGCAGAATAAACAGGAATTGTAAAATGAACCAAAAGTCTTCTGCTGAATGTAAATGGCAATTAAATATACCTCAAAAATAATAATAAAAACTTGCTAAAGCAGCCATTTTCAGTATCTTTAGCAACATGAGCAACAACAGCAAACGTAAGGAAGAGACAGCTGGTACAAAAGGGAGTACCTGGAGATAACAGGTGACTTGCTTCCATTCACTGTGTTTGTTCTTTCCCAAGGCTTTCTTGTTAGCTCTGGAAAACATAACAAGAAGATTAAAAACTGTAAAACTGTCTTTTTCTATTCGTTGTGTAATTTATGTGAGGAAACTTCAAGTACTGGGCAACTTAAGTCGGCCTTTTTTTGGTTTTTGTTTGGTTTACTACATTGCATTAGTTCATTCATAATAAGCTACTTCCTGTTATATTCATCTTATTTTTAGTCATACTACCATTTATGTTGTGATAACATCTTAAAGTCTCACTTTTGTACTAAACATTGTAAATGCCGTTCGATTCTTAATCCAGCAGGGAGAAGTTCTGTCTGTACTTTATGTATTTTATTGCTTCAGTCGTGTAACAAGGATTTCTGGAACTATAACCAAATAGCCAGCTTCAAATACATAGGGTTTAAGCTAACTAAGTTTTCCTGAGCTGTTAATGAATTATATAAAATTAATTCAGTGTCAATTTCAGTGAAGCCATAGCAGGGATAATACAACCTCACACAACTAGAATACCTTTCAGCAACAGGTATTTATTTTCCACCGAAGTCTTGTCCCCCAAAACATACTTCTAAAGTTGCGATATATGATTTCCCTCCTTCAAAATAATACAGACTCAAAACTAAAGGTACATTGCCCTTGGATCCAGAAGAGATTGTAGCTTGTCCAGTATCACAGGTGGTAGGTAAAATTTTACTGTGCATCTCTTCTCCCATCTGGGCATCTTATACTCTATGGGCAAGGACTCTATTATACAGTGCCATAAAAGAACTTTTGGACCTAGTCTACAGACATGAGGCAAATTTGTATCCAAATTTTAAAAGCCCAATCTATCTTTATACATGCTCATGCTTCACTTTCCATTATGGAGCCTACTTCAGCTCTTAGAATCTTCTCCAATAAACTTTGACTCACTATCCTGAGTTCATTACAGTGAACTAAAGTCACATGTGAAAGCTAGCCATATTGTGCAGGTTTGTCAACAGCAGACAGACAGAAATCACAGCCGAAACAGGGCAAACAGTTAAGAACTGTTTAAAACAGTTAAGAACTGTTTGTGTTCTTGCATGGTGAATGAGATTCATTTTTTCTTTTAGTGTCCTCACCTAAGCCCTTCCTCAGGACATACCTATTGCCACAAATACTTCATTCCTTATGGATCAGATTTTAATTCCTTACCATATGTACAAATTAAAACAGTCTTTGCTGTAGTGTGAATCCTTATTACTTACTTGCTGTTGTTACTTACACAGGACTTTAATGTACCACTGATCAACTTTATTTCAAAGTTTAGGGTTTATTTATTTGTTTTGTTCCCTTTCTTTTGTATTGCTCAGCTCTGCTAAGCTGGGCAAGCTGAGAGCAGAAATGCTCTTTCAGAGTCTCATATTGACCAGAGAGCTTTCTGGGATGCAGTTAAGTTACTATGAAGAGTATCTGAATTTCAGAAGTCTGCAAGCATAGCCTGTGACCCAGCATACTAGAGGTTGACAGTGCTAATAATAAGTCTTAAGCTTAATTTGATATGCCAGGCTTCAGGACTCGATCTGCCATATTTTAGCTGTATCTGCAAAATTATTTGAGAATTTTTTGCTGTGGCTGCAGGTTGCTCAAGGACCTTATGATTATCCTTATCTAGCTGAAACAGCAACATTATTCAAGAGTCATGTATTGGCTGCCTATCCCATGGTTTTGAGCTTGTTTTGTTTATAGTATTACCCAACACGTGACCATGTGTTTCTTCTCCTAAAAGGAATATATCATATACAGAGAAGGCCTAATATGTGTAAGTAATCATTGTGTAACTCCCTCTGTAAGCAACAGGAGAGAGGGAAGGGGTAGGGGAGGAGAGAGAGGGTGGGGGGGGAAGAGAGAGAAAGAGAGAGAGCAAGAGAGAGAGAGAGAGAGAGAGAGAGTGTGTGTGTGTGTGCGCGCGCGCGTGTGTACAGCCCCTTAACAGAGCTGAAATGTATCAAAACAAATGCAAGTAGACACAAGTTCAGGACAAAAAAGAAATGTCTTCCCTTTCAACATCATACTCCCCCCAACAAAGAATGTGGAACTCATAGTTCACCACAACAGCACACAGGAAGTGTAACCACACCACCAAAGATCGAGGTAAATGCTAGCAAGTCTGTATGGCAATTTTACTTACATTATTAGTGGTAATTAGACATAATTACACTATTTTTTGACATGGTCTCTGCTCAGTATGCCCAGCACTCCTCTTAAACATTTTAAAGACATGTTGCAATGATGAGGCACAGCATTACCAGAACATTTTACATCATCAAGAAATGAAGTGAAATCTCTCCATTGGAAGGAAATAGTCAAACCTCTGGATGTATTTGACATTTTAAAAAAAGTTTGATAAAGTTTCTTATAATGAAAATCAATTAAAAGAACCACTTCACTTCCACTGTTTTTGATTTCCCTCTTTTGGGCCTACATTATTAGAAGAAGTGTTCCAAAAGCAGTCATTTCCCCAAGGTTAATATTGTCTCTGTGTTTAAGAGAATTAAGCAAACTCTTAAGCTAAGGGAAAAAACAAAACCAACTTGATTTGTATTAATTAATTTATTGCCTTGCAGTCTACTAAGAGTTTTCCAGTTATTTCCATCAGGACACACTTAGCTCCTAGCTCCCCTTTTTATCCCATAGCCAGTGGCTGCCTGGGTTTTGTTCACCCTACAGCAATGGTTTTCAATATTAAGGCCTGCACACCATCAAGTGGCTGAATCATCCAGTGAAGTACACACATGGGCAAGTTATCAACAGAGAAATCTAGAACATACTGAAGACTGCTATATTCACTACCCAGTCATTTTCCTTCTGCTTCCAGTATCTTTTGGGAAAACAAACCGCAGCTTATATGGCACATTCTCTCCTTTTTGTATGCACATAGGAGGATGTGGCCAGGGAAGCTACAGATACAAGAAAGTACTACTAAAGGATAGGAAAATAAAGTCTTGAGTGTCAACCTGAGTCCCTGTAACACAAGCATGTATGAGTATGTATGAATACATATGCAGGCTGACAATACATCTTGGCCAACTACACAATTAGCAAGATGTAAGCCTTCCTTACTGATGGCAGCAGAAGTGTTGGTCATGTAGTTCCTAACTCTGCCACTTGCATATGTGGAATCATATATATCATATGAGGAATCATGGTTAGGAAATTTCTACTCCATACACCTATAGTGATTTAAAAAGGACACCTGAATGGGAGAAAATCTTCACTGAAGTACCTGAAGTGGCAATTGTTTCTGTCTGACTCTCACAGTCTCATACATCTGCCTTGAAGGAAACAAACTGCTATCCCAATTTGTGTCCTGCAATGACAGACAACTTGCTTTCAGATGTGCTACCAACTGCTTCCATGTATCAGCCACGTAGGTTCAACACAGGAGGACCCTGTATCAAGCACAGTGTTCTAGTAGATGTTCTTTTTATCTGGCATCTTCTGAAACACTTCTGAACTAGGACCCATTCTACAGCAAAATGCCAGCCTGTAATCATGGAAGAAGAGGCAGGCTCCAAAAACCAGCACAGCTGACTAAAATTTGTCACTAGGTTTTGTCATTAGTCACAGAGTTCACAAATCTGTGCTACTTACCAGGTGTGCTTGTTGACGAAACCTTAGAAGCTGAAGACTCTGATTCATCCTGATTAAAAGAGAGGAAAGAGAGAGAAGGGGATGAGGAGGATGAGAGAAGAAAAAAACACCACCTTTGACTCTTGTGAATCTAACTGTTTAATCTCAACCGTTTAAATATTTCTCTTTTTATACGGATTTAAATGGTTCTGTTCAATTGTATGTAGAAATGTGCACTATGCACTTCATAAAATAGTGGCTATGTATGTGTATATATATGGTAAAGTATAAATAATCTCCCATTAGAGAGAGTACACCATGAGAATCTTTCCCATTATCTAGTATTGAATAATGCAAAGTAGAAAATTAATATCTCAACTCACAGCTTTATCTTCTTTCTGCTCTGATTCTGTTGATCCTTTTTCAGCAATTCTTCTCCTATATGCCGAAACAAAAGTTACCAAGATTATCATGGCTTCAAGATAGATGAATGTTGTTTAGTGTAATTAGAGATATATACAACTGGATAGTTAGATAATTGCAAATTAATGTTTAAAAATAAAGTACTTTAAAAATACTTTCAAGGACAAAGCACTCCTGCCAATGTGACTTTGGACTTATTTCTCCTCTTGAAGTCTGTATCCCCCGCCCTACTGCTGCACAAAGACTTACACAGAAGTATTCAATTACACTCAAGTAAAAATGGCTATTCACAAAATATTATCTTCCCAAAGCAATCGCATGAGCAAGTCAATGTTTACTTGATCCTTAGCCAACTGAAAACAAAATACCCAAAATCCTACCTCTATGATGACCAAGCAGCTAGAGCACAGGAAGAGCTGCTTACCTCCTGGCCAGCAGGGCGCTCATTTCTTCCATCAACCCACTGCCTCCCAAGGGAAGTGGTCCATTTCCACGGCCACTGTCTGTTTTGGATGAAGCAGAGCCACCTCCTCCTCCTCCTCCTCCACTTGAACTGGAGGAGTCTTCACCCTTTGTAACACACAACATAACAGTAGATGCGCAAATAAAACGATAGCCGACTTAATGAGAGAAGCAAAGTTCACAGACAAGAGAAACAAATGCATAAAAATGTGATGGGCTGATAGTATATCCTGTAACACTTCAATAATGAGTTAAGCCTACCCCGAAAGCCTTGATGCTGCTATTAATCTTGAACAAAAATTAAAACCAGTTCAGGAAAACAAGATTGAGAGACAGGAACTAGAAAAAGAAACAAGAGTTGTATTTACCCGTGAGACTTTCCTAAGTTTGGCGCCAGCAAGTGCAGCTGCTAGTCCAGTTAAAGGGCGATTTTCTTCGGACACAAATCCCACTGAAAATCCAGAGGCAGGGAGTGGGGGAGCAGGAGGTGGAAGGGGAACGGAAGGAACTTGGCTGGGAAGTGGAGGAGGTGGTGGTGGCGGTGGTGGAGGCCCTGAAGGTGGAAGTGGAGGTGGTGGTGGTGGGCCAGGAGGAGGTGGGGCTGCTACTGAAGACTGAGTTGGGCCGGGGGGCAAGGGAGGTGGGGGAGGTGGTGCAGGTGGTCCTTGGACAACACCTAGTATCAAAGAGAAAACAAACAGGCCATATTAAGAATCTAGAAAAGAAAGATCTTATGTCCATTAAATACTGCTTCTTTTGCTCAGTGTATGAGACATTAATACTGGTAAGGGTCCTTTTTATAGGCAAGAAAACACTGCAAGGTGAGAAGCATCCTTATTAAATGTACTTAAAAATATATTACATAGTATGCTATAAGAGATCAGAGAATTTCAAAGACTTTTACATACAAAACCCCTCCAGTCAGGTTCTGTGCTGCAACCAAGAAGAATCTTACACCAGGAAACAGGCAAAGCTTTTATACAGAGTCAAGTAAGGCATGAACATACCATGTAGAAACAATACTGTTTGTCCAAAAGGTGCTAAACACGGAGTGACTTTTCATTGACTAACAAGCATTTAACACACTACCCAAACATCTGAGCCCTTGAACTGTTTGAGTTCCAATACTAATTTCTAGGTTGTATAAAAATCTTTCCTCTAGAAAACATTCCAGGAATCAACTTTAATAATTTAATACAAACACTAATTAGTGAGTTAGAATACTGACATATTTTAAGCTGATGGGAACAAGCTCTTCCATTTTTTATCTATGATTCCTTTAATGCTTTAAATTCAGATTGATATGCAATATAAAATGTGTTTTGAAGAAGGAATCTGGTGATTACTGTGTTATTATTATAGAAACAGTTTAAGAAATTTTGACTAAGAAAACAGCCCCACACATCATCCCCCTGCCTTACCATAAGCTAGTAAAAAATGCTGCGCAACCACCTTAAGCAACCTCTGCATGCAGGAACTTCACATGTGAGTTTTCCTGGTTTTCTACTCTGCCAACCATTGTGTAAATTTAAGAGCCTTTAAAACTCTTGGCGTCACTCAACATCCAAGTGCACGCGTTTACTCCATACTACAAGTGAGGCTGTTCACCCTATTTCCACTCCATCCCAGAGTAGCTCAAACCTTCATTTAAGACAAGAGGATATGCACAGGATTTACTCTGCATGGCTTGTACGTGATGAAGCCACAGTCTGCTCATGCCCCAGGAGCTCCTCTGCCAGCACTTTTAGCTGAGCTACTGTACACTTATGCATAAAGACCTAAACATATTAAATCAATATAAGAGCAGGATTCAGGTTAACCAAGCATTTACATCCACGTAAAATGCATTTCTATCAAACTGGTAGAGTGTCCCTTAAGACTGTCACCTGCTTAACCAAACTTTTTTTCTGAAGTCTGTTTAGCTACACTGGTAGAATACCATAGGAAGACTTGTGCATATAGCTATGTATCAAAATACAACCACTGACCAGAAAGTAATGCTGCAGTTGTTACACACTACCTTCTAAATTAGAAAGTATATAGAATATCAAAGTGGCTCAGATTATTCCTTGCTTGAGGTCATTCACATGTCCAAAGCTGCACGTAGATTCTTCCGTATCAGCTGCCATGAGGAAACTAATGATGCTGCCTATTAACACCACGTTCCAAAGAAACTAACAGTGTAATATTTACCAAACAAGTATTCAACAAGTGAGAGCTCAAGAAACCAGAGTTTTACTTATGGCTGGCCACAGAACACCAGCTCTTCTCCACAGAGCTTTAAAAGTTTCCCTTACCCCAGTTTTCCAAACGGTATTTCGCTGTGGTATTAAGATCACTGCAACTTTGGAAGCATTGTATTAATTCTTCAGGGTAGTTAGGGGCTTTGATACCAATTGGTTTCGACTGCATTCCTGATTAGTGCATTAGTAGCAATAACAGAAAGCCTTACCCTGCTGGGTCGTAGGTTCAATCGGCTGAGAGGCTGCCTGCAAGACTGGCTCAGAAGCAGAGGAGTCTCCCAGCACAGAGTTTAGAGAGTTCTCAACAGAGGCAGGGGTAGCTGCAGAGGGAGAAGGGAGAACACTAGGCTTGGATGAGGGAGTTGAGGCATTCGGGGAGTTGGGAGAAGGAGAAGCTTGAGGTCCAGAGAGTGACAGAGGCGGAAAGGAAGGCAGTGGGGGGGGAGGAGGTGGCAGAGGCGGAGTCGGACCTGAGGTAGAAGGTGAAGGAACTGGGTAAGCCAGGTTTTCAGGAAGCCCGTTAGGAGCTGTGGGAGACGTGGACATTTGGGTCGCTGGATTAGATGCCGACACCGGGAGGACAGGTCTCGGACCCGTAGCTTTGCCTGGTGGACTGCTTATCATTACTGGAGGAGATGGGGGGAGGGGTGCAAAACTGGGCGCGGACCAGGCAGCAGGCTTTGTATTTGGTGGCAAAGTTGCCATGGCATTGACAGGAGAAGGGGGCCGAGAACTTTTGTTCAGTGGACGAGGAACCGTAGCATAATGGGGGAGAACAGGGTGGAAAGCCGAGCCTAAAGATGTAGCAAAACGGGATGCAGAGTGCCTTAGAGGCGGTGTAGGGGGAGTGGAAGTCGGTGGTGCAGAAGTCACTACAGCGTACTCCGGTGCGGCCTCTGACATTGGTGCTGAGACTGCTTTTGCATATGATGGAGGAGGTGCTGAAGGAGGCTGGCAACTGGAGTATTCAGGAAGTGGAGTGCTATACGGGGAGTTGTCGAAAGATGGAGCTGGATAGAAGATGGAAAGCAGCAGCAAAGGCAGGACAAAAAAAGGAGAAAGAGAAAAAGGGAGCTAATGAAGCAACAAAACCAGCATTCAAACAAAATGTATAA
The DNA here is from genome assembly GCF_000695765.1 of Mesitornis unicolor. Classification (NCBI taxonomy): domain Eukaryota; kingdom Metazoa; phylum Chordata; class Aves; order Mesitornithiformes; family Mesitornithidae; genus Mesitornis; species Mesitornis unicolor. Next base: position 50,731 of record NW_010175247.1, read on the forward strand.
ATGTAGACTACAGTTAGTACCAGAGGATTAGGCACAAGTGAAAATAATGTTAGGAAAGTTTTACATATTATCAACAGCTGCTTTTAAATTTTACCAACTATTTTTGTGCCAACATTTGAATTTACACGTACATTCTCAAGTAAGTTTTCTCAAATCCCATCTGTGAGATGGATTAGATACAGGGTTGATTAAAGAGCCTTTTATCAGCTTTTATGTTCTTGTTTGGTTGCAAACCGCAAGCAAGTGTAGTGATCTTAACATTTGTTACAACTCCACTAACAAAACTCCTATTATAGGCAGCAAGTATCATCTGTTTCTTCCCCTGAAAAAGCTCTATCGCAAACTTCAAAGTACTGGGAATAAAACTCTCAATAAAATCCTCTGTTCTGAAGCGACTAGCTCTTACATAGTATTCCTTGACTTTTACCATAAGTGGACTTCTGATGCAAGTTGAGTTTGTTACTAGAGAACAACCAAGTGCTTGTTCCATTATATTACCAAAATGAGAAAGCTTTCAGTTATCACTGGATACATTTCCGCAGGCAGTGCATTATCTTATCTACAAATACATATTATATATTTCACTCAAATGTTACTACAATGATAAATTAAGCAAGACTTCATACTGAAAGGCACTTCTCACACTATTACTTTGCCTTATGTAGGTACATACTTTCTACATTAACACACTCAACCTGCTATGTTTGGTTGGGGCTTTTTTCCAAATCATGTAATGACAATACATCTTGTTTAACAGAGCAAAGAAAGATAAGGTATTTAGAAATTTTAACTCGTATTTTAACCAATGTTGGAGGTACCCAACATGATTCAAGTTCTTCAAGCGATCAGAGAATATGGCAATAGAGTGAGCAAATAGCGCAAAAAAATGTATTTCAGGGTTAATGGAAAATTATGACAGTGAAGTCAAAGATCTTGTACTTCTTGCCATAAAAAGGGAGCAATTCCAGCAAAAGGAAATCTGAAATACTGACTGTTGTCACACAACTGTACTCACTGCCCTTTGTTGCTTCTCTCCCACTCCATCACTCGAACACATAAAGAGTAGTCTGGTACTTGAATACACTCAGTTTTTCAATTCTTACCAGCATTTGAAATTCTTCTCTCTCTTTCCCATTCCAATTGTTCCCTTTCCAACTGTTCTTGCCGTTCTCTTTCTTGCCTTTCCCGTTCAAGTCGTTCGAGTCTTTCTCGATCCTGCCTCTCCTTCTCTTGTCTCTCCCTTTCTAGGCGTTCTTGCCGTTCCCTTTCTTGCCGTTCTCTCTCCAGTTGCTCCTGTTCTAGTCGCTCTCTTTCAAGTCTTTCCCTTTCTAGCCTCTCTCTCTCCAGCCTCTCCCGTTCCATTCGTTCACGATCCAGCCTCTCCCGTTCCAGCTCCTTCTGCCTCTGTTGCTCTTGCAACTGTCTACAATCGTGAAAAAAGGAAAAAGACTAAGCTGCAAAGCAAAAACCAAAAAAATCAAGCAACTGTTAAGAGGATAAGAAGAGATAAACTAATCATCAATCGTTGCACCAGCGAGAACAAAAGCACAGCATTTGTACTGACTTAAAATCCTTAATTCTACATGTTTTTCTGAGCTGGATAATAGTTGTATTATACTTACAGTAAAAATAATCATATATCCAATTTCCCCTTAATTAATTTAACGTTCTCAGAGACAGCTTTCAGGAGTAAGAATAGAAAGCTGCTGCAGATAATCTACTAACTGATGCAATCTTATCAGTTTGGCATATGGAGTTACATTTGTTCTTTGCACAGTGTTTTATACTTGAAGCAGTGAATAAAAGTACAGTGAAACAGCAGTAACACAAATAGTCAACAAAAAAAACACCCAAGAAAATTACGTTTTTCAGATAAACTAGTCAGCTAGTATTTATCCAAATTGTGCACAAGCATCAAAACGTATACATTTCCCTCTTCACCTGCATACTACTACACACAGGTACAACTTAACTGGCATCAAGATGAGAACACCCTGAAGGCAGAGGAAAACTAGGTGCAGCAGCCAGGGAAACACTACAGGGAGCTGGCAGAGCTTCCAGCTCATGGGAGTCTTTGCAAAGGAAAGCAGAGAGGAGGAAGACACGGAGAGGAGGAAAACAAGTGAAAGCCAGGCAGAGGAAATATAAAGAACTTTCTAAGGGTAAGAAGAAATAATGCAAAATATGCTGCCAAAGCCACTAGGGAGACTGAAAGAAAGATCTTTCCTGCAAAAATAAAGTGGAAGAAGCTGTAAACAACTCTTTTTCTTTTTTCCTCAGCTTGTTTTATATTTTCTTTAGTTTTGTTTTGGCTTTTTAAAAAGTATATTTAAAAAAAGATACGTTTCTAGTTGACTGAAAAATAGCTTTTTGATTTTCAAAGCTTTTTCATCTCTTTGGGGTACTTGCTACTAAAACAAAAATACGGCACATCCTCCCCAAAACTGTGGCCAGTATGTTCCTGTCAGTATGTATCACTGAAAATGTTATTATCCTCTATTTGAATACATATTTTCCAAAAAATCATAACACTTAAAAAGAAGAACTTGTATGTAACACACACAGCCATTTTTTTCAGCTATGCTTCAGGTGCAAACTGAAGATCGCTTCTCACCAAAAATAAAACAGGCAGCTTTTAACTACAAAGCAAAAGGGAGGCCTAAATTTTGACACCTTAAGCTACAAGATATGTGTTTTCTATAGAACGCCACTGGGGAATCTTATTAGAAAGGTCATTAGTAATTCTACACTATATGCTTAGAGCCATGCAAAACTGAAGCTTGAAAATGAAGGGAACTTCAGCTACTTCATTCCTATTCATGCTCAGAAAATACTGGCAGAACTGGAAACCCCAGCTCATACAATGTTACTATTGAAGTCCATCCTCTTCCAGAACAATGTTTTTCCTTTAAAACAAACAAATAAACAACTCTCGTAAAATACTGAAATTTCGTAATTGTTCTCAGCAATTAAGTTCCAGTTCTGTACAGCAAAAGGACTCTTCCCTGCTCAACTTGTACCCAACATCCTGAGAAGCTGCAAAATAGTTCTGCTATCAGTTCTTCCATCAGCTCCTGCTCTCCCATATAACCAAGTTGTAATAGCAATCATTAAAAAATAAGGCTGCAGTTCAGCTGGTTACATCCTTGATTTTCAGCCTCTGAAGTCCAACAAAGAGTCTGGTAACTGACTGATACATATTTGGAACCAGTAAAGGATTTCTACAAAATATCAAGAGAATACAATATAAACCACAGAAATTTAAACTCCAAAAGAGATTTTAAAAATATTTTTGGCATTACATTTTTGCTTGCTTTAAGTTGTACAAAACTAGTTTTACTCTATACTTTTTCCTCTCAGATAAAATCTGAGGAAAGCATAGTTTTAATCAAACATAACTTCAGCTTGGTCATCTTCAACTCCCTTTTTGTAAAGGAGAGACGGATGCACAGGCGTTTGTAGCTAAAAGGCTATTCATTGCAGGAGTCAACATTTACAGACTCGAAAGCAGCTTTTGTTTATTTTGTTCAATCTTTTTCATTAGTTTCCCAGAAATTAGCATATTCTAACTAGAAATGTACACACCGTTAATCCTAAAACTAAAATGTAGCGAAGGCATTGGAAATTATAAACATTTCATGTTATATTTAGTTTATGAAACTAAAGGGTATCAATTCATTGGGTTTAATAACACATCAAGCAGCTGCCAGATACTTAAATTTTCTTTTTCTTAAATTCTTTATTTCTTTACAGGAACAGAACCTCAATAAAGGTCACTTCTCACAAAAGAGCAGTGTCACTGAGGCAGTTCTGCAATAAGCCATGGCGAGAGCTGTGCCCGTTTCACATTTTCATAAGCAACCTGGAAAGAAACAGCAAGGTGCTCCTGACTAAGCTCCTTAACATTAAATTATTTAGGATAGCAAGGATGATGACTAATTACAAAGAACTACTATGGATCTTCTAATTCAAAGTAACTTGGCAATAAAATTGGCAAATAAAACTCAACTGAGATATAACTGAAGTGATGCAGAGGAGAAAGGGGAAATCTGCCAAAGTCATATATAAAATACTGGACTACAACTGGACTCCTGACTCAGGAGTGAGATATTAAGGTATGACAGACAGTTCTATGACAACATCCATTCAACAAAGTGTTCTGTTCTGTGAAAACATAAACCAGATGCTACACATTAGGAAAGGATTAGAGAGCAGTAATCCTCCTTTGCAAACTCTGCATCTCTGTTCTCATTGACTCAAACAGGGGAAAAGGGCAGAAGGGAAAGGGTTCCAAGAGCATCAACACTACAATAAAATGTAAAAATATAACTACACAAAGCTAGAATTCTGCATTCTGGAAAAGACAACTGGAGATCTACAAAATCCTAATACAACAGCTGGGAGGAAAGAGTAGATGCAACTAATACTAGCAAAGCTCAAAAAAACTTTAAAATACAATAAATAAATTTTAAAAAGTGAGCACCACTGCATGTCAGGCAGATAAGCTATGGAACTCCTTGCCAGAGTGATTCGAAGACAGAGATTCAAAGCCCACAGAGGAAAAGAAAAACACCATGGAAGGTTATTTAAAAAACAGACATTGCATCATGCATAAGAAGCTGCTGAACAAAAAATGCCCAGAGGACTGGAGAGTAGCAGGGGGAAGTATTCTAGGCATTTGCCCTGGCCCAGAAGAATGGGGGCTTTTGTTAAGTTTTTACTTAAAGCTCTTTTAACTATTGAGAGGAGTATGTCCACACGTGTGGAAGGGAGGAGGGAGACATGGACGATGAGATTGTATATAAATGTCTAGTCTACCTTTACATACCATGTACTTACATGCAATTTTAGCTAAAGCAAAAGATGTATACCTAAATCAAACTGCTTGTTTGGAATTGACTAGTTCTCCTAATATGCGTGAACACATTCCCGAGGCTCACCTATGGTTGTTCTCCTCTTCAGAGAGCTATAAAGACATACAATGCCCATGTGCCATAACAAAATGTACCAGAGTGTTGATACGCTTTAACCTTTACCTAAAGCAAAAAGTATTTCAGTCAGCAATCAACACTATTAAACTGTATTTATTGGTTGTCTGAGATACAGCTATATGACAGTGACTTTCACATACAGAGGACCTAAATGGAAAGTTATCATATTTAAGTAAATATTGAGTGGTTCAGTAGTTAATGTTTTATTTTAGTAAAAGAATAATAAATTTCCATTTCTTCAGGAAATAAAGGAATAAAACCAGGGTATTTTTTAAACATACAAATAAAAACTATGAACAAGTTGAGCACTTTGCTCACAATACAAATGCTCTACCGAGAGAGGGCAGCAAAATACCTTGCAAATATTTCCTATCTTATACCATGCAGTAAGATACATGAGATCACAGAATCATTTGCTTGGAAAAGACCTTTAAGATCATTGAATCCAATCATAACCTGTCCACTATGAAACCATTAATCTAACCTAATCAGAACCTGTCTTTTCAATACCTCCAGGGATGGTGACTCGATCACTTCCATGGGCAGCCCATTCCAGTCCCCAATAACCCTTTCAATGAAGAAACTTTTCCTAGTATCTAATCTAAACCTACCCTGGCACAACTTGAGGCCGTTGAACCGGCCTCTCCAGGTCCCTCTGTAGAGCCTTCCTACCCTCAAGCAGATCAACACTTCCACTCATCTGTGAAGCCTGCATCTAGAGTCATCTGTAAGCTTACTGAGGGAGCACTCAATCCCCTCATCCAGGTTGCTGATAAAGATGTTAAACAGAACTGGCCCTAACACTGAGCCCTGGGGAACACCACTTGTGACTAGTCGCTAACTGGATTTAATTCCATTCACCGCCACTCCTTGGGCTCAGCCATCCAGTCAGTTTTTAACCCAGCAAAGAGGATGCCTGTCCAGGCTGTGGGTAACGGTGTCAAAGGCTTCACTAAAGTCCAGGCACACTACATCCACAGCCTTCCCCTCATCCACTAAGTAAGTCACCTTGTCATAGAAAGATGCCAGGTTAGTCAAGCAGGATCTGCCTTTCATAAACTCATGCTGACTGGGCCTGATCTTCTGGTTGTCCTGGAAGTTCTGCATATTGGCACTAAAGGTGATCTGCTCCATCACCTTCCCTGGCACCAGGGCCAGACTGACAGGCCTGTAGTTCCCCAGATCCTCCCTGCAGCCCTTCTTGTCAATGGGTGCCATGTTTGTCAATCTCCAATCAAGGGGAACTTCCCCGGTCAACCAGAGCTGCTGATAGATGATGCAAAGGGGCGTGGTGAGCACCTCTGCCAGCTTCCTCAGTACTCTGGGTGGAACCTATTCACCCCCATAGATTTGTGTTATGTCTAACTGGCAGAGCAGATCACTAACCATTTCCTCTTGGATCATGGGAGCTTTGTTCTGCTCCCCATCCCTGTCTTCTGCCTCAAGGGGCTGGGTACCTGGAGAACAGCTGACCTTGCTATTAAAGACTGAGGCAAAGAAGGCATTAAGTACCTCAGCCTTATCCTCATCCTTCGTCACTGTGGTTCCTCCTGCATCCAGTAAGGAATGGAAATTCTCCTTGGCCCTCCTTTTGTTATATATAGAAACTTTTTTAATTCTCTTCTGGAGAATTAGCCAATTTAAGTTGCAGTTGAGCTTTTGTCCTTCTAATTTTCTCCCTGCGTGACCTTGCTTCATCCTTGTAGTCCTCCCGAGTTGCCTTTCCCTTCTTCCAAAGCTCAGAGACTTCCCTCATTTTAATGAAATTCAGCCAAAGCCTATTCAGTCAGGCCAGTTTTCTTCTCCACCAGCTCATCTTTCAGCACATGGGAACGGCCTGATCTTGTCTCCAGGATTTTCTTCTTAAAGAGCATCCAGCCTTCTTAGGCTCCCGTGCCCTTCAGGCCTCCTTCCCAAGGGACTCTGTCAACCAGCCTTCTGAACAGTCCACAGTCTGCCCTCCAGAAGCCCAAGGTGGCAGTTCTGCTGCCCCCCTCCTTACTGCTCCAAGAATCAAGGACTGGCTGTCATTTCCTGATCACTATGCCCCAGGGATCCTCCAACCATCACATCACCACAAGGCCTTCTCTGCTCACAAACAACAGGTCCAGTGGGACACCTTCCCTAGTTGGGTGAATCACCAGTTGTGTCAGGAAGTTGTCTACCACACACTCCAGGAACCTCCTAGACTGTCTCCTTTCTGCTGTATTGCATCCTTGAGAATAATTTTAAGTTTAAATTATTCTCATTATACATTGCTGAAGCATCCATTTTTGTCAACAAGGAAAAGCAAATAAATCCCCAAACCAAAACACCATAACCCACTACATTTTTACAGTAGTTTTAACTATTTTAATAAACTTTTCAGATAGGAAACGAAAAGTAGCATAGGTCGAAACACCAGTATGCCAGTAACGCAATCAAGTTGCTTCAACACCACCCAATGAGCAGGGATGAATTTCACAAACTAAGAACTAGTGCTTAAATTAAAAAATAAATTTTAAAAAAAGGATATTTTTTGCATTAAAACCCTCAGTTTTTGTTTAGTTTGCATTAAATAATGTCATTTTTTTCAAATTTTGTCAGAGATCAAAACTGTATTATGCAAAAGCATTAGTAAATTAAGAAGAGTCACTGCACATCAACTGAAGCATTTCTAAAGTGTCAAGACTTTGGTAGTTCTAAAACATGGAACATCTAAGAACATTGTGAAAGTAACACATGAAAATCCTTCAGCCTCAGAAAGCACAGTATCTAGCAACCAGGATAACTTTTGAAAAATCCAGAGGTACTAAAAATTCCCCAGAAAGCTATTTTATAGTAAGATGCTAATTATGCTAAGGCAAAGTGATTCTAATTATTTTAAAGGTGAAGAGCTAATTAATGGCTAGTTGAGACAGTGCTATAAAATTGAACAGCAGATCAGTCACACACAACGTAGGTACTGTTATACATGGTTTTAGATTCAAAGAGTCGATTTCAGAATAGCTGCTAGCTTTATCACGCATTTTACAGATGAAACTTCCTTTTTGGATTTTAATTAGTTCCATGCTAAAAGTATATTAGGAAATGTCACCTGGCAGGAAGAGGATGGGACAGGACACACCAGGTATTGGTTATTTTTTGTCTTTAATTTAACTTACTTTAATATTGCAACAGCTTTTAAAGTTATTTCCCTTCTCTTTTTTTGCCCTTATACTTTTACAATATAGTTATTTTGCCAATATACAATTAAAGTATGAGGAGATATAGTCAGAGGATGAAGAAAGAATCATGTTTACAATACTAACTTGTGACTTTGAACTCTTATCAGCATTAATCCTCCAGTTCTTTGGGAGCCAAGAATCAGGAAGCATGACCACATTCTTGAAATAACACAAGGAGAAAAACCCAACTAACAGAGTAAAGTACAAACTGTTGCATTCCT
>NW_010175247.1:59179-130499 GCF_000695765.1 Mesitornis unicolor
CCCTCACATGTTGTGATGGGGAAGGCATTCAGAATTTCTCCTACATGACAACTCCAAAACAGAATTGCTGTTAATTTACTTAGGTACACACAAAGCCTTCCCAGTTTGTTCTGAATCAGAGCATAAAGGGGAATAACAAGCAGTGCTACTATCTCAGCTGTTGATGTTACATGAAATGAGCCAACACCTCATGTACACCAAGATCACATTCTATCAAGCCTTTCATCACTAGCAAGCAACATCACTACATTCAACAGATCATCACACACAGCAACTAGGAAGCTATCCCAAAATAATATTACTCGGTACCTTTAGATCTGTATTTTGGGGTAATAAAAAAAAAAAAAGCTAAGTTGTTACAGTTTCTGCTCCTAGAGGTGAATTACTGACAGTGATCCTCTGGTCCCTTTGCTAAGAACTTCAACACAGTCATTCAAAAGCTTCAATCAATTTTCTTAAAATATGACCATTACCACATGTGTTGAAAGGAAAACAAAAATCTCAACTAGATTAAGAAACATCAAATGTTTACCGGTAAAACAATATTCTGCGTCAGAGTAGACTTAATACCCAGAGAGAACCTGTCTTTTTCCATAACATGTTTCATGCTTAAACCTGTAACTTTGTCATCTGGAGAAGAAGTCTCATTTTTAGGAAAGACAGAATCACAGAATGGTACGGGTTGGAAAGGACGTCTCTGAAGATCATGCAGTCCAACCCCCTTGCTAGAGCAGGATCACCTAGAGAGGATCACATAAGAACACATCCAGGTGGGTTTTGAATGTCTCCAAAGGAGACTCCACAACCAAGACTGTCCTTCCACCAGAGAAAGTATGCCTCAGCATTAAGCAGCTCTTGTTATATAAAAAAACCAGCTGTTGTGACAAGGGCACCAACAGAAAAAACCTTCTTTTAGCAAATCCATTGCTGAAACAGGTTGTGAAAGCAAATGCTGTCTGCTCTGGCAGGTCACCTTGTTTCCTCAGGTGGAAGTCTTTTTGTACATTCACATAGATCTTCAGGATTCAAACACTGGCTTGGTTTGCTTCTGGACATGAGATCAAGCCATTAATTTTTTCCTAAAAAGATGGTGAGAAACTGCACTGAGAAGACCATATATCAACCTTAATAACAGAATTCAGCCATCAACCCAAAAGGCCTCTTGTCACAAAGCCAGATACATTAAAAACTAAGGTATTCCCATGAGCAGCACAGACAGAAGCATCTTTGTATTGCATCCAAATTCAACAGGCACTGAGCTGATAGACATTCTAAGATGAACAGAAACTGGTTTGAAGTATTTAATCTTAAAACTCACAGCAGAAAACAAAGATCGGAGACAAAGCCTGCAGAAAACAAAATATCTTGAGGAACAGACTTGACTGAAGTAATTGCTGCACTGAGTGAAAAGGCCAGCTGCAGGCAGATAATGCACAGTATTTGACAGCTGTTAGTCATTTATGAACACATCAATTTCATATTCCATTCTTTTTTGGTTGAATAACTTGGTGTCAAAGCAGGGCATCAAATCATTCAGAAAGATCAATAGGAACACTATCCCTGTTTTGTCTGCTTAAAGAGACAACAACAAGGATGGAGGAAAATATTCACTAGTAAGATGAGTGCACTGAAAATTGAAAAATTGACATCAAAAACCATCACTTTATTACTAAAAAAAATAACGCTGAATTTGAAAAAAACCAAACACCATAAAACAGATTCTCTTGAGGGGAGATTTTCAGGTTTGTGTCCCACCTATTCTGAAGTTAACCATTAAGACACACTGTACAAGAAATCCAATGTGACTATAACAAACGTATTCAACCATGTATGCATTTTTCATTCTGTGCTTCACTAGTTTTTTTTAACAAGTGTGAAGTTTATAACACAACATAAACAAGAAATCTATGAATAATGCTACTATGTCAAAGTTCTAAAGTATCAACCATAATTAATTATCAAAACCTGGATTCATCAACCCAAACCAATTGAGTTGGTCAAACTGTGTTGGTGATCTGGCCATTAAACTTACATTTACCAATTAAATAAATATTAAAATACCTTTAACCATTAAAATACATTTACAAATTTAAAAAGTTGCATTGCAATGACCAGGTCTACAAGAAAAAGTCCATAGTATTTAAGTTCTGGAGCATCCATATGACTACACTTTCAGGGATGCTTCTCTAGCCTTGACTCAATCTATGGAGCAATAAACAAGACAGTAATGTTTGGAGTTTTATTCTAAAATGCTGAAAGCCCCAGCATGTGGGCATAGATACCATTATCTAATCCAACAGTCGCTGCCTACTAGAATACATCTCACATGACGGCTCTCCTCCTCCCAGCACTGAGTCACTGCAACAAACAGAGCAGCTGGCTGCAAACAGGCTACAAAACGCGTGGCTGAGCTGGAAGCGCCAGCACCAGACTACCTCAGCTCCGCCTGAAGCACGGTGTCATCTACAGAAGAGCAGCTACCTTGTGACTGCAAGTAACTGCACGCGCTCTGTGGACATCAATTTAACTAGATACAGCCAACCTACTTTATCACTGTTACAGAGGTGCTTTAAGATTGATTATTTCCAATTTAGCTGCCAGATTGAGTTTTAACAGCTTAATCCTCTAATCTTCTTCTGCACAAGTTCAGAAAAGGAAGAGGCGCGTCTACTACAGCCCTTCGAATTTGCAGGAACGTACCCAACAACAAAAACCAAACATCAGTGTTAAACTTGCACTTTCATGTCTAATATAAAATATTTATTCTTCATTCAAAAATTCAGCACAGACCTCACTCTACTGTATAGTAACATAAACCTACTGAATACGTATCTCAAGATCTACATGCTCATGTTTATGTACCATGGAATGAACACACACCACCTCCCAAATTTCGTAATTCATTTACAAAGACAAAATAAAGTCTAAATCATCTCAATACAGACTGCAAATTTCCATCAAACACAGGCAGCCCGCACTGAGACAGAGTCTTCATGAATAAAAAGTACACTTGATGTACCAATAACATCACCTCAGCAGAAGTAATCAATATTTAACCTCTTGGCATCTGCCTAAGCTCTCTCAGTTGCTTGAATGTCATTTCACATCATCTAAACTGAACTTTTGCTGTATGCTAAAACCCTTACCAAGTTAGATCTATTTACTTATTTTTAAACGAGCATTTTTTTTCAAGTGCTAGGCAGTCTAGGCAGCTTCTACTTGAGCAAAGTGCACTTTGTTTCAGAGAAACCCAGACTAGAACTAGTCAACTTGATAAAATGAGCAAAAAAAACAGACACTCAGAAGATGCAAAAATTGACTGCTCAAAGGTAAGAGGTTTGTGAAGTGAGTTTATGTATATGCTCTTGAACTGACAATTAATTCCAATTTAAACAGTGGTGGAACTTTGGTTCTTTAAACAGTAGTGAAAGGTGATATTCTTTCAATTATGTCTTTTTTTAAAATTTGTATCAAAGAACACTTTGCACTTAATTTAATGCAAAATTATAAAGACATTTAATTGACTACACGTGTCATGATTTTGAAACACCACGCAAATCTAGAGGTCATTAGAGCTATTTCCAGTGTTCAAGCCACTTTCCCGATTGATCACCATTACATGTAATACTTCCACTGTCAATCTGATTTTCCCCATACACTAGTATTAAGAAATCCTAAACATGAGCAGTTAGTTGGGTTTTCCCTATCCCTAAAAGTGTCTAAAACCAGGAAACCAACTATGTACGATTTCTCATTCTATTTTGATAATAAAATTCTGCAACATCATCCAGCTACTTCTATCCTCCTTTATACTCCTTGCACATCAGCAGCAAGGACTTGCTTTGTTCAGCAAAACACCAAACAAGATTTGATCATTTCCAATCCCAATGATGCAGAAGGAACTGCCTGTTCCTACACTCCTCACACTTCCACAACAATCCTCCTCTCTTGCACCTTAACTAGGATTTTCCCTCTTGGTATCTGTCAAATGCTTTACTAAAGCCCAAGGTAGGTTCCTGTGTGATCTAGTTTAGATGATCCTGCTCTAGCAGGGGGGTTGGACTGGATGATCTTTCGAGGTCCCTTCCAGCTCCTGAGATTCTGTGATTCTGATTCTGTGAACACCACATGAACAGCCTTTCTGCTTTTGAAAAAGAAAAATATTATCTGGGTACAGTTTACTGCACTATGTTTTATCTGGTTAATTATTCTTTTCATCAAAAGTGGTCCTAAAGCTTTTCACATTAGCACGGCCAAACAAACAGGCTTTCATTTCCTTGATCAAAAGGGATTTAAGGTCTAACAACAAGCTTTTTTTGTTATAAGCTCAAACTGCATTAGTAGGAAAAAAGAAAATTAGAGAAAAATTGGTTTTACCAGTCAAGCAAAAACTCGTAACCAACCACCACGACAAAGACATGAAGAGGCAACTATAAACTTAAAGGTTCTCAGATATAGGATAAAAGAGAAAGGGATCTATTAATGCACTCAAACCTCATCAAGCCTAGTTTTCCTCACCTTGATCTTTTAATCTCATTAAGTTCAAGCGTTCTGTTAGTTTACGTATCTGGTGGAAGCCAGACTGGGGGAAATCATCTGTGCACATTCCATTTTAGACAAAAAATTAAAAATCAACAGTAGAAAAATCTACTTCCATTGGCAATTCCCTCAGCGGTATTCTAGTGACTGTGGTGAGGACAGAAATCATTTCATAAAAAGGAATCACAATAACTAAAAATCTGGAAAAATGTAGAACAGCTTCTAATCCCAACTTCATGTTTTGCATTAAACAGAAAAAAGCCCACAAAATGGAAAATTTTACAGAAAGGGTAAGATTTCAAAGAGACATTTTAAAAAGAATTAACTAAGATACTTGTCAGAACCATCCTTCAAGCAACATCCATATTCAATTGCAGCAATTAAGGCAGCAATTTTGGCAATGTAGTCAAAAGACTGCTTAATGGAAGAGTTCTTCTCAGTCTGCTAAACATATCAATGTTACCCAACATCTACAGATATTCAGTACTGCAACCAGACAGCACCCATTACCTCTCCATAAAGTCAGTTATTAAGTCTCTGAAAGTTAAACTTGACAGAACTAAGGAAAAGTCAACTGTGAATGGGAAGAAACTGTGAATGGAAAGAAAATGAGAGGCACTAAAAAAAAGAAAGTCATTATTATACCAGAACTGTTTCCCAAAAACTTTGAGGACAAGGGTCAGGGGGAAGGTAGTCTTTAGGATGAGATGAACACCACCGATGGGTTTTTTTTCTTGTCTCGTTCTGTTTCCCATCCTATCATGCAATGCAGAGGCTGGAAAGATTCAAACAGCTTCAGTCTGTCCCATGAAACTACCTCAGCAAGTTCAACTTCAAAAGTTTACACTGATATAACTCTGATCTGCTGGAAAACCCTTGTCTTAAGGCATTAAAAAAATCCCTTTAATTCCATCTACACCATGTCTCTGGGACACAAACTTCATGAACATTTTGCAACAAGCACAGCACACAATACAATGATATAACAGTATTCTACTGACCACTCATACCCTAAACCAAAAAGCCAAATACTGTAAGTCTACTATACTCATATCCCTATCTTGGATTAGAACTGTTTGCACAGTTAGAATCTGACCTATCCATACACCTTCCTCAAAATAAGCTGTCAGATAAATGGCACAATTTCAAAAGCAAAGGGAAACAAAGTTTTCAAAAGCAAAGTGATCTCTTCAACCTGGTATTCTATGATTCTTTGGAAGGAACACTGGAAACAGTACATCTGGCCACTAACTAGGGAAAGGTCATGGGCTGTGGGAAACCCACAGAAACCAGGCTACCAGGGACAGAAAGCAACAAGCAACTGTTCCTTCTTTTAAACTAATATAGCTACATCGCTACTGAATTGTGGGGTGTAGAGTTTGGGGGTTTTTTAATTTCAGCATTTCCACACAGATTTTTAAAACAGCTCAGGAACTATATATGTAATAATCATTAATTTACAGAGGCAAAATATAAATAATTTTACCATAGTTAAAATTAAGATTAGCATAATCTCAGAAAAAAATACTTTTAATCTGTAAAATAAAAAGCATTCCTTTAAGTCTAACAATAAAAAAGACTGCTACCCTTTGTCAGCCTCTGAACTTGTACTATCTCAAAATAAGAATCCTCCCAAAAGATGTTAGGAAAACTACACCATATCACTACTAGTTTCTAGCACAGTCACACACAAAGTTTTCTTTAACAGTATCATCCCAATTCACGATATAAACTAAAACTGTAAGCAAACTTTAAGTACTCAGCAATTTTTAAAAGTCCGTAATATTCCATGGTTGTGTTTGTGAGATCCTAACATTTTTAAGTACTTACGACAGAATTCGGTCAAGTTTTGGTCCATTACGTCCCTGAAGTACAACAGGTGGCTTGTATACCTTCATTATTGCTTACAACCTATACACTTTCTCTGTTTCTGGTGTTCTTGGCCTCTTTACTTATGAAGCAGTGATGATTTCGAAGTTATTTATAAACATTAACTCATTAAATTCCCAAGTGTCATAATAGATTCCAATTCAGTGACTTGTATTCCTGAAAATATACTTACCATAGCTGGAATAGAAGGTAAGTTCACATGCACGAGTAGCACACAGAGGCATGCCATGAACTAATCTTTTATTTTAAAATGGTATTTGCATTAAGTAACTCTGAAGTTATTAGCAAATATATATGCCAACTAGTTGGCTCATTATCAGACAATCATTGGAATTTAAAAATGCTGCCTGACAACCACTCTGACAAAATGAAAAATAACCCAGATAAAAAAATCCCTTCAGTTTTGAGGATCAAAAATGGAAGCTGGAGTATTTCAAATCTTGTTATTACTGTGCTTAAATGAGTGCAATTTAAGGAAAATGAGTCATCTTCAAGTACTCCCTGACAGGGAAAGCACCACATGTAAGGTTTCTTAAATGAAAGTAACAAAGTTATCAATTCACCAGACAAAATTATTTCATTGATCACCTCTGGTGTAATCTTAGCCTTATAAAAACCTCAGTGCTTTAGATCGCACATCTGGTCCTCATGGCTTCACAGATTGTCATCACTGTGCAGTAAACAACGTAAATATTCAGGTAACAAGCTCTGCACCAAAATAAACAAAGTAATATTACTACTTCAGCACTTTTACTCTAAATGTAAGTCATTTAAATCCTTCCTAAAATAGAGAAAAATCTTTGAACCAAAATAATACACTTTCGTTAGCAATGATCTAATGTAATTCTTCAGTTACCAATTTCTCCAAGATACTTGAACATCAGTTATAGAAGTAAAGGAAAACATCAGATCCATTGAAGAACTCTTTAATGTGCCATTCTTCACCAGTCACTCCTTTGGCAAAGCATTTCCAAGGAAAATGAGGCTACAAGCCACATAACTTAACATTTAAATAAGTCCTGCTTTGAGCAGAGGGTTGGACTAGATGATGTCCACAGGGTCCCTTTTTCAACTTTAATTTTTATGTAAGCTGATTTTATTTTCCTCAGGCTTAGAATAACTTCAAAAAATATTTTTCTGAACTTAACATGGGAGTTGGTCTGAATCCAGGTATGCTTAACTGGATGGATATGAGACCAGCACTTACAGACAACTATTATCAAGCCACAGCTTAAACAAAACCTCCACTCCACAGACACACATTTCACATGCAACAGACTTAGCAAAGCCTTTCTACTGATCCATCACAAGCCCCATGTTCCTTCCTACACAGTAACATTTATTCCCTTCTCTTACATTCCCTGTAGTCTTACTGCTCCCCACAGAACTCAGTTCTGCCCACACTGTCTTTACCCTTTACTGAGACTGGAAATGTCACTTGTAGATACGTTAAAATAACATATACCTATTCCTTTTCTTCCCATCTATTTACTACTCTACATTATGGCAGTAAGACTACTGTTACTACAGTCTGAAAGCCAAAGGACAGTTATTACAAAAGAGAAGTCCTAGCTGAGAGTTAATTGAACCGTATTACTACTATAACTATATGGATATAAAGAGACTGAAGAAGCATTTGTGAAATGTTTTAACAAAAGTACCTCTTCTTCTTAGGCTTAATGACACAACAGCAGACAACCTGGCTAGCAACACCAGTAAACTCTCATTCCAGTTCTCTATCCCTTTTTAGGAGAAAAACAAATCAAAACCAGAACCAGACTTCAGAGGATATTATATTAGATGAAAACTAGTAGAGCACACTGATCAGATAAAGTGAAGCCGTAAGAATGCCATCTGATAACATGTCCTTTACATTCAAATTTTCAAGAGTGACTTGCAGAGCTCTTAATATGGGGCAGCACTTTTTTCTGAAGACACATCTATCTGCAGTGCTTCTCTGAAAAGTATTTCAGCATTATGAATTTCAATTAATACAGCCTTCTAAAGGAATAGATGGGAAATAAAAATATTAAAAGCCATTAATGTAGAACAGAAAAAAATATCAAACGAAAAAAAGCTTTTTAAAAAGTCTGTCAAAAGAAGTGACATAAAAGACTTATTATGACGGCAGACTTCCACGTAAATACATCAGACAGACTCATAATAAGCTTCTTGCTATTTGTTTTTAAACAAGGAGACTTTCAGATAAAACAATCCCTGCTCAGGTTTAAGACTATACTATAGAAAAAGAGACAGACAGGTATGACCAATTTTGATCAACATGTACAGCTAGTTTATCGAATCTATAAGAATTATTCCCAAATTAGCAATCTAATTCTGCTCACATTTGCATAAACAAACTAAATGCAAAACTTTGAAATGGAAAAAGATTCAGTGCCAATTAGACCCAACATGTTAAAATATTTTTCCAGTTACCAGTGAAAGCTATTAAGTGCATTTACACTATCAATCTGGACCACTTCCAATTTACTCAAGGATCCTGTTCCCTGTGCATCTGTACTGCATGTGACCCAAATTGCTCCCAGCATCCCTTCTGGAAGGGAACAGCTAATCTCCTGGGAGTATTTTGATGGTAAAACAATACAGGATTGCACCACAGGCAGTATGCTTGGCAGCCCAAGGTCTTGCTCTTTTCACCTAGCCCAGCCTGACAACACTACCCTTGAAGATTTTGCTACTTCATATACCCATGTCCCACACACTCAACTTACAGCACTAACCAATATTGTCACAAAACAGCAGCGGGAATATGGCAGCTAGAAAGTTCATCTCCAGAGCCTGGGCACATGATAGACACGTAGCAATTATTAAAAGGAACTGAAAAAAACCCCTATGTTAAAAATGCTTGGGCCTGAAAAATATCCCACAGAGTATAGGACAGGGTACAGTGGCTTCTCATTGACAGGAACAGGCTTAGCCTGAAGGAGTGCCATCTGGTCAGGGGAACATGGGCAGCACAGATATAACCAATATTGATACAGCTGAAGTTAAACTACTAGAGGGTCCATAAATTTATCACTAAAAGCAGAAAATGAAGTGTTCTTTGCCAAAGAACTAATACAGCATAAAGCATAAGCTTCCAAATAGAATATTTTGATCTAGTGCACCCACATTCAGGAAGAAAAATTGTCATTCTCCATCATGATTTAATTCTCTACTTCTAAAAGGTTAAAACTTCCTCCCTTGCGTGCTGCTTTCTTCATGAGCGTATGTCAAAAACTGAAGACACAGCAGTCACTGGAAAATTACTGAGACTGATTGAAAATGATAGCAGTGAAATCTTCCAAGGCTTCCCATCTGATCTTCAACTCTTCCATGACAGGCCAATACCAACTGCATTGTCTGAACGGGTGGAGATCACAAACAAGGGATCTAGTTGCAATCAAAAGTTTTCACACAAGAAAGCTGCACTACTGAAAACTGCAAGTATACAAATGCTGCCCTAACACAGGAGAGTCATTATAAAGCCTTGACATTTAATTTTTCATCATTAGTGAGGAGTTACTACATTCTTTAATTGAACAGCTGTTCACTTACAATACCATACCTCCTCTGGATTTCCAATTCTTCTTGTGATGGACCATTTTGTACTTGAGAGGGAAGCTGTGAATTCTGTCGAGGCAATGTAGGACCTAAACAAAGACAGACCATAAATTAATGATTTGAACTCTTACTATGAAAAAAAACAAAACACAGAATCAAGGAAAAAGGCCAGCCAGCACATGACAATATAGGAACTATTCACTTCTGCTTTTAAGCCAAACAAGCTCAACAACATAAACAGCAAATAAAAACTGCAGCAAATGTTACCTTACATATTTGCAGAATGGATTTATTTCATGTGGATGAAAAGGCTTCACAGAAATGCAAAATAAATTTTATATTAGATGGGACTTAACAAAAACTTTGAAAAGTACTCTAAGTCTGAGATTTTTCTTAAAACAATGGACAAGTACTCTTGGAGGAACAGAAAAAGGCTCAAAAATTAAAACACTCACCTAAATAGAATACTGGAAATGAAAAAAAAAACAACAGGAGAAAAAACCATCATAAGCTTATCACCATATTAAGAAAAGGAAAGATAAAGTATGTTTCTACAGGTCACACCAAAATCTGCTCAGATTTTTGCTCATCAACTTGGATCTTTTATGGAAAGGTAAGCATTGTGTCCCAAAGGACAGAGGCATATAGCAAATGTACAAACTGTGAATTGTGCCAAGCAGAAGAAATGCAAAAGATAAGGACATGTAATTTCATCTTTAACTTTTACTGATGGGCAATTCTGAATAATATATCTTTCAAATAACTCTATATGCTAGATCTGTCTTCTAAAACAGAGGCTTTTCCATATGCCTCACAAATGTATTTACAGCACAAAATTATTTAAAAACAATTAACAGAAGTGAAGGATGAAGGCGCGTGGAACCAAATACAGTAGATCATGAATGTACTGTTTCTGTAAAAACCGGCAGTAAACCAGGAAATTATTTAGACTACAGATACACTTAAGATTATGGAATTTATAAGCAAGTAGAATTAAAAACAATTAAAATGTATCAAGTTCTGAAAAGGACCCAAAGCGAAACAGTAATTTCTTGCTGAGACTCCACTCAACTAGTTAGAGTGATAGAGTTGTAATGAGATCACTCCCATCTCAAATATCAAAACGTAAAAGTTGTTTGCCATCTGAACTTGTGAAAGTCATCCAAAAACATGAATAGACCATGTGTGATATGCTGGGACATCAAGGACAGGCTCTGCCTCAGACTCAGCAAACAAGTGCCCTGTTTAAAGGCTATACTGAAAGATTAATTTACTCAAACCAGAATTGTATTGTTTCCACTGTGGTCATAGAGACAATGAAACCTGAAAATTATAGAAGTGTACACTAGCTCCTCTACCCTACAGTAAAAATGTAGCGCAAGAAGTTTACTTCTAGAAAAGAAAAGCAGGAAGTTTACTACAGAGGTTATGTCTTCCTTATTTATTCTTTTCAGCAAGCATTAAGTTCTCATACCTAAGTACATGATGCTGCACTGGACGTCCCATTTTGGCCTGGAGTATCTCCAACAGATACTCAATCTGTATTATTTCTAATGCAAAAGATTTAACAGCAATGATAATCAATAATTAAGTTATCAGTAAGTCGAAACATTTGCCATATTGCTCATCTGGAAAACTTTTCTGTTTTAAAACTTCTGAAGTCACACGTCCTCTTTCCTCTGTGTGACAGGTGGATGGCTTTTATGCCCATTAAACCACGAGCGCCACTCCCAGGCAGCTGGGCTGTTTGCTGTCTGCACCATGCCGCAGCCTTTCATGGCCTTTTAGAACCAGACGCAATCCGGCAGCAGCTGTGTTGCTGCTTAAAGGTGCTGAATACCACCACTGCTTGCCACATCTAATACACTCAGATCTGCTATTTTTCAGCATGATACACATTGACCTCAAAATGAACAACAAAGAACAAAAACAGAAACAGTCACGCTACGGCCATTTACCAACCAGATCTACTTTGTACTGAAAATACAGTAGAAAGGAAAACCTCAGCCTTCCATCCATTTAATCTTCAACAGTATTTAACAGTCTTTTTGAAGAAGGTATTATCACACTGCAGTTGCTGAGTTTGGACTGCCACTCTGCAATCCTGCTGCCAGTGTCCTTCCTGCTTGTCCTTCCTGTTTGCTAAAACCCTGCTTTATTTTGCTAGCATCACTGGAGACCAACCATCTAGCTGCACTTGCACTGGCTATTCAAACCAGCCTAGCTATCAGGAAACTTGTTCTCATAGTCTCGAACTTTGTTTTAGTGCACTCTGTCAGAAAATCATGCTCTGTGAATTCTGCAGAACTCAGCCATCAGCAAGCCAAGCTAGCGTAACTTCCTAGAGCAGGTTGGTCAGGGTACGTGCTGCTTTCACGGCTATACATGCAAAAGAACCAAACACAATCACCTGCTAAAAATTAACACAGTCGTTCTACTATTTCATATACATTTTTGCCATAAGGAAATGCAACCTGAGTATACTAAAGTCTTTCAAGAAAGAAAAAGTTCAGCCACCAAGTGACCTGGTCCGTTCTCTGACAAATCCTGTCAAGTTACTGGTACATACCAGCTAGAAAAGTATGTTTTATCCTATAAAATTAATTTGTTACAGCAAGCCAAGACCATCACCTCATTGCTAAAATACAACTGTCTGGACAGTGGGACAGATGGGATAACAGATAAATAAGCGGGAGCTAGCTAATAAAAAGCTCTCTCAGAGGCTTTTAAACCCTTTGAGGTACTTCAGAAACAAGAAGACCCAAGAGAAATACTCACAGATACTGCCTGGAAAAAAGTCTGACCCTTCTACAGCATCATTTTATCTCCAAAGACCAGTACAAGCCAAGTAGGAGACAAAAAACTGGGAGTTTTAAGGAAAGCCTAACATATTTATTTTTCTGAAGAAAGCACAGATGGTGCAGTTCATGGTGCACTCCGACAGACAGAGGATATAATTTCATGCTAATTTGTTCAGCAGCCACTCCAGTTTCAATGCTTTCTGGTTTTCAGCTTATTCTTGCCTTTGCATCACCCCTTCCTCTATGACAGTTCAGGCAACTGTGTAGAGACTGAGACACTGACTGGAAATCCAATGCAATAAAAATCCAAAAGAAAAAGGCCTGCAAGAAGTGTTCTCACCCAGGACCAGTTCTGGTCCTTAACGCAACCACACAGACATCTATGCTGGTATAGCTCAGAGAATGGCATAAGACTGCTGAGGGCTGCTCGAAGCAAATTAAGCATCCCCTACATCACCTTTTCAAACCACAACCACAATTGTAGTTTATCAAACTCCTTAACTTCATTTTCACCTCCAATAGACTTCTTACATCTGTTTCTCCATTCAGGAGCTGAATTAATTCCAGTTGCACAATCCTGGAAGTGTAATTAGCAAGCTGGAGATGGAAACACATGGTTTCTTCCTCCCACGATGTATTTGGGTTCATCAGTTCCTTCAGTCTTTCAGTTACATTGTCTGCTTTGGAGGTTCACACCAAACCCTCCACCCTGCTTCTTTTAATGTCACCTGCCTTATGCTAGCAGTGTTGACATAGCATCTGGCTAACATTAAAGACATCACATTCTTATGAGGTAAGAGCCCTAAAAAGCCCTAAGTATCTACTGTTCAAGATTGGAAAAATACATGTACTACAGGTTTTACAATGAGCTACAGTGTGTAATTTCATTTGGCTGGACAGGCTTGCTTGGGAGCTAGTAATGTAAGGATAGGTGAAGTGTTTTTGTTCCTTGAACCCAACGGTTCAAGAAAGCCAGAAAAAATGCAAAAACCCCACTCCTGCAATTACCGTACTGTTCCGAGTACAGCATAAAAAGCAAAATGTAATCTTTAAAAAACCTAGTACCTTTAGAAAAAGCTGGTCAACTATGTCACACATGAGAATTTTAGTCTGAGGTGAAGATCTCAATTCTTCCCCCAGAGAAACAGTTTATATAAACAACTCACTAATTACGAATTTCTACTCTTTCGTTACTCAGCATGTTAGTGCCAAAACTAAGCAACATCCCAATTACACAGTCTGATATTCAAATCATAATATGACTGACTGACGTCATGGTTTATACAGTTGTTCCATCATCTGACGACCCCTCCCCACCCAGGGAGAGGAGTCAAGAAAAGGAAAGGAAATCTGCGGTTTTAAATAAAAATACATTGAAGAAAATAATAACTAATATTAATAACAGTATTAATATAAAGCACACAGAGTTATATACTCAGCCAATATTTTGAGGGAATACATCTTGGGTAGGATGGTAGACACGTCCCTTGTGAGATGACAGGCATGGAAGAAGGAAGGGGGTCGTCCCCAGCAAACTCCCCAATTTATAGTGAACATGACCTTTATGGTATGGATTAATACTAATGGGTCAGCTTGGGGTCAACTCCCCCAAGTTGCTTCTTCCCCCGGCCTCTACACCTGTTTACCTCAAGACCATTTAAGACACCGAGCTTCACATATCAGTATTAGCTGAAACCTATAACAAAGTCTTATCGCTTTGTTCCCATGAAATCAAGTTTTGTAGTCCTTACAGAACTGCAGTGTCCCTGAACAGAGATGTGACTCTCATGTTCTGTCCCAGTAAACCAGGACACTGACTTTTCAAAGAAAGAATAGATTAAATGCTGATTGCAGGTTAATTTATATAGGCATATGCTGTAAAGATAAGTGTACTGATTAATTATAATCTTCGGAAAAAAATTTCATTAAGGAGAGTCAGTACACCTACTAAGGCAAAGAACACACCCCAGG
This sequence comes from Mesitornis unicolor, assembly GCF_000695765.1. Lineage (NCBI taxonomy): Eukaryota > Metazoa > Chordata > Aves > Mesitornithiformes > Mesitornithidae > Mesitornis > Mesitornis unicolor. The sequence continues at coordinate 73,945 of NW_010175247.1, forward strand.
CAAGAGTTTAAAACCACAACAATGGATTTCTGTTGTAGAATATAAAAACTTTTTTAAAAAAAAAGTTTTACTAAATGCTTAAAAGTTTTCTGAACTAATGGAAAGCAGAGATCTAGGAAGTAATAATAAAATTGTTACGGTGAAGTAACCTCTTTCACTTGTCACTAGATGTTTCTCCTCCCATTCAGAGCCTGTCCTGCTCTAGGACATTACAAAGCAAGTTTGGGGAGACTTGCTAACTAGCAAGAAGGAAAATGGCACCACACCTCTAAACCTGGATTTGTATCATGGATGTACAAGCAAGACTATGATGGTCAAAAATTAAGGCATTAGCAAGTCACGAAACTATTCTCTAGTACTTCTATTTGGGCAAACCATCTTCCAGCTAAGACTTCTCATTCCTTCACATACCTACTTCCTCATGCACAGGTACCATTTTGTACGTACCTTCAGTTGAGTTAATTTACTCTCTCTGATTTATTTTAGCAGAGCAGTAGCTATGTTGTGTTTTCCATACTGAAAGCATATGCTTTCCATTTCACTTCACAAGGACTTTTACCTGATCAAGGTAATAAGAGGGGACAAGAATTAAAATATTCATGACAATATGTACGAATTTAAGTAGAAATAAGCCTCCTATCAATGTCAGCAGAGCCCTGGAAACAGAGTGCTGATAACCTGGCTGCTAGGCTTGGTTCAGAAGGAACACGCTGGATGATCTCAGGCAGGTTTGCAGCTTCCCTCTCTGCATGAAACTACAATATCACAATCTTAAAAAAGCAAGTATTGAAAGATAAACCTACTGCAGGATATTTATTACATTTTTTTTTTCTAGTTCTGTCAAAATGTCTTTAAATAGCAATGTTATAGATGACGACTGTCACTATTTGCATATAATACTACAGAAATGAGCCTAACAAAGCTGTATTTCTACAGTTATGATCATGATTTTTTGACAACAGCCTGTTCCCCAAAGGCTGCAGATTTAATACAGCTACAAAGTCTACTGGTAGTATTTTTAAGGCAACAATATGAACTCTCAGGAGAAAAATATACTAACATTCCCCAACGTTTATTAAACAAAACTTTATCCACAAAATTAATATACTTCTATGTATGTTTGCCATGCAGTAAAAACCAACTACCAAAATTTAATTAAACTCTCTTTCACCTGATACAATACTAATCCTGAAGAATGACACAAATCAGAAATACCACACAGGTAACCCTTAAAAGTGAGTATAATTCCGCAAACTTAGCAACAACCCTCCCTTCACTTCCAAATACCTCAACTAAGACTAATGATGCTTTCAATAATCTTATGTGCAGTTAAAATGGAACCAAAGTATTTTGACCAATAAGCAGATAAAACTTCCTTTAGGTCAGTATTTCTGCATATAAATCAACATTGGCCATTCTAAAAGTCTACTAACTACAAAAAAATATTTAATCAATCCCATTAGAAGGGAAAAAAACCAACCTTACTAGCAAAAATAGTTACTATTCAATTTCTGACTACATAGGTAATAATACCACATCATGTTACTCCCATTCTGACAGAGAGTGCTGACAGCCTGCTCCAGAGGCTTACCAAGCATACAGCTATAACATAATTACTTCATTGCAGTAGAATAATTTTTCTCTCAAGACAAGTTTTAGCATGATAGGAACCAAAACAGCATGAGGAGAAGCATCTGAGATCTGTTCCTCCCCCCTCCCCCAGCTCCGCATATGCATTTCTCATCTCGGTCTCCTAGAGTCTTTACACATATTCCAATTAGGCAACCCAAGTTTTTGCTTCAGTTTGCATTTCCCAAAGATAATAAATTATTCAATCTATGATACAAGTAAGTGCATTCCCCTATCAGCAAGGATTTAATGACCTGTCTTTGCTGTAAGAGAAAAGACCGCACATCAGTATACAGCTGTAGAACAAGCATGCACCTTTTCCCCATAAAGATCTGATTATTTAAGAACTGGGACACCAAACTTCTAGAGTTACTAATAACTTCAAATAACTTTAACCTGATGTCTGGGGTTTTTTTCCTCAAGTTTAGACTAACAAAATAAAGAGACCCTGGAAACAAAAAACTGTTTCTTTTCGCTCGTCCTCATTTTCCTACAAATTAAAATGTCATCCAAGGCAATGTTAGAACAGCTTCACTGAAGCCATTCGTATCCTTGTCTTTATAACCAGTATGTATGACATCCTTCAGTTCCTCTTTTGCCACTTTCATCTTCTGCAATGAATAACTCAAAGTACTTCCTCAAATGCAAATTACACACACACACACACACACACAGAGATACATACATACCTCATACTTAGTTTCTTATTCTCATAGCAAGGCTGTGCCGAGACTGAAAACAGATGCCACACAAAACACCACCAAGCCCACCTGAATCAAAAGGTACTTTTTTCAGCAGAACTGAGTAAGACACCCCTTTGTTCCTCTCATCTCCCAACGCACACTTCCCTTACTTGCCCTTAATCCTTCAAAGGAATAATCCACTTTCTCCCACATCTGAGAATTTTATCAGCCATCTAATTTCCCTTCATTGAGGCTTTTCTTTCACTCCGGAGTCACTTTGATTGCAACACTGAGCTCTACCTAGTGCAGATATGAAAATGCTCTCTGTAATGCAATGCAAAAACCTTCACAGAACGCAGCCATCTTTACTCTAGACAATTAAGAACAATTACTGAATATCTCAACACACCGCACACAGCCTTAAAGCCAGAAATCCTCTTTACCTCTTCAACTGATGACCCACATTTGGCACCTCAGACAATTCTTTAATAAAATGAGTATATCTTTCAAAATTTTCCCAAATGAGTGACAGAAAAATATTGGTTCGTATTTAATACATCCTGTAAACAGTATGGGGCAGGAACTTGTAGTATTAGTAGTCTACCTTAAAACTCCAGGAGACAAAGCAATTTTCTCTCTTCTGCATTTGCAGGTGGCCTACAATGTGCTCGACTAGCCAGCAGGAAAATAGTCTTGGTTGAGGAACTACTAGCTAAGACAATCATTCAAACTAGAACAGAGTGAAACCACTTTGTCTTTTACATTGATTTAAATAAGCAGAGTTGAAGCATAAGAGAAATTAGGATGATGATGTGATCAGCACACTAAATTAGGGGAGAAAAAAAATTTAGAGACAGTTTTATTTCAGACAATTTCACTGACAAGGCAGCCATCAGTCTGAGATAAACCCATAGTGGCTTTTTAGAAAAAAATTGCCAGTTGCAATAAAGCCTTTACTCCAACTTCAGACACTTTCACTCTGAACTCAGAACAACACAGAAAGCCAGGTCCTGGGTGCCCCATGGTACACACACCCAGTGCCTTCGCCTCTGCTTCTGCAGATCCACTAGAGGGAGATCCTAAATCAACCAACCCCAAATTCTGCAGCAGTACAACAGCTGAGGGTGCCAACTGCAAGCAAAGATCAATGACATTTTTCAAATACATGCAAGAGAATCAGACTGTATGATTTTATTTATCTTTAAAAGAGCAAGTGAGACATAAGTAACAGCTGACTTGCAAACCAAAAGAATGTCCACAAAATAATCTTTAATACTCCTCAGAAGTCCTTTATGTTTCTGTGAACCCCTGCATAAAGTTGAAAATTCATCTACAGTTTTATGAGTTTCTGAGCAGTATGCGCAGCTAACATTAAAACTGCTTGCCTTTTATGAATAAAATAAAACTTAAAATAACCAAGATATACACAGCAATAATAACACAGCAGAAAATAAGGATACTGCGAGAACCAAACTTTAATTGTAAGCAATTGTAGAATAAAAGGGAAGTTTTCTTTATAGGATTTATTTTACTTGAGTTGGAGATTCTATATGCTGTTTTTGCATATACTACAAAAAACAGCAATTTACATAAATTATTAGAGACAAGTTACCCCTATAAAAATCTGTACCTGAAGAAGACATTGTCAGTATACCAACCAGGACTGCATCCATTAGAAATTTTTAAAAGTCTAGCAGATAAACTGGAAGAAACAAAACTATCAATATATAATGTACTGATACTCATGTATTAGCACAATTTCCTTTCATAACATATATGCCCCAACAACTTCCCAAAGAAGGCTAATCTGTTTATTTAAAGGGGGGTGGGGTAGGGGGAGAATGCAACTCATTTCCTAAAATGAAGAGCTAATATTAGAGCCTCAGAGGCAGAGACCTATGTAAATATTCGGTTATATCAGACATGCCAGGGGAAGGGGAAAAACAAAACAAAATAAAAAACAAAAAACACCCAACAAACCACAAATGCAAAAACATTTAACACCGAGGATACATTGCTACCTGTACTTTTAGCAAATTATACCAACTGTAAAGAAAAAAAAATTGCATTAAACTTTGAACAAGGAGTCCAATTAGTTATTTTTCTAAACTGCAAGCTACTTAGTAACCTATTTCCGTCATTGAAACGCGCAGAAAGATATGATCTGTTTTACTTCTTACACTCACACGGGTCAGAAAAATTAAGTAATATGTAGATCATACACTGACAAATCTCCCTATTAACAAAACTTACTATCAGTTGTTGACAGTATTCTAACACAGATATATTATGAACATTTATCTTTAAACACCATCTGGAAATTGTAACAGGCTTACAAAGCAATTCAATATACATATTATGAATTTTTTTACAAGCAGCAGTGCAAAACCACTCATCTGCTGAAGTGCCACTGGTAACTCTAAGCTTTGTTTTAATTTCATCTTGATGGAAGCTAGAGCACCTGTATATATGTCTGTGAAACAGGTAAGTCACAGCTCATTTTAAACAGCCACAGTCATTGGCTGAAAGAATTTACAGAAGTAGCGTTACCTCCTCCTGCATCAATGGTGTCCACCATTAGTTTAAGATGTAGATAATGGATGCATTTTGACATGCACCTACTGCTACCAAGTCAAATCACAGAAAAAAGAAACAAAGAGACTACTTTATAACTCAGAAAACTTACAACCAGTCACTATCACATAGAATCATGCAACATAATTCATGCTCTTGTCAGACCTACATTACAAATGAGGTAGACTACAGCACTGCAGCCAGCAATCAGGATATGATGTTACAGTCATACTCAACTCTCACTTCAAGCACCACACAAAAATCCACCTGAAAACAAACCAATACCCCAGTCATCAGGGATTAACTGGTATTAAACTGAATGAAGCAAACTCACACCGAAGGGCCACTTTAGAGATCAATGAAGAGACCACTAGCAATAATGATTTGGAAGGACTCGCGATTTGGGATGAGCAGAAGACTAAATTCTAAGTACAGTGATTTTCAGACTCATTGCAAAGCTCAGCTTTCCTCCTCTGCTCACCATTTAAGAAATTACTGAAGTGATGCAACAGGAAAGAGCTATTTTCATTTAGTTGTTTGCTCCTGTGTAATTACACTGATTCTAGGCTACTGTTAGGATGACATTTTGTATTACTGAAGTTACATGTAAAGAAACTACTAAAAATTATTTTAATTTTATCCAAGTATTAACAAACTGAAGTGGCATTCTAGTTCAACATAATTTCTACTATTGAAGAACATAATAATGTAGTTGTTAGCCCATATATACTTTGCACAAAGCAGCAAGAGAAATTTGTCATAAGACAAATTGCAATAATCCATGAAATCAAAACATAAACGCACTGACCAATTAAAAAAGGAGCATTGTCATGCCTGCCTATGTCATGTTAGCCTCTCTAGTAGCTCGGCTTTAGTGTTAGGAGGAGTTAAATTATGAAAACATATATATGTGTACATACGCATACACAACAGCATAAGCACTGCAGAATGTATTATCCTTGATCTAGATCGCTTCATTTCAAAAGGCAAGTCTTGAAGCAACTATCCGAATGGAAAGCAACTTGATAAAGTCGCCCTTTTTTGCTTTAGTTGAGACAGCCCCAGTATGGTTATCTACAGCCTCTCACTGACACAAGAGAAAGAAAACCGGCAGAGAAGTACAATCTCTTGTTACATGGGCAATCTTTACACTTCAGTGAGGACAAAAGAATTTGATTTGGTTACAAGAACACAAAAGTCTCCTGAAGTCTTTAAAAAAAAAAAAAAAGACAAAAAACCTCCTCCAGTATTACACTGATCAATTTGCTGCAGAGCCTATACAGAATATATTACAGACACCACCTGAAGACTGAAAGCCACTAAGCTTTCCCCCCATGTTTTAAACCCTCCATGACATCCTGTTATGCAAACAAACTAAATGATCCGTCTGTTGTCTAAATTATATGTGTTCATCTGAAAGTTACCCCTGAATGAAAGGTCTCCAAACTAAAAAACTCTGTATGGTGAGAACTGCAAAACAAAAAGATTACTTGAATTCCAAATTTTGGAGGAAAAAAACCCTAATATTTTCACAATAAACCAGTACTCTGTGAGAAGGAAAAAATACCAATATGCATTAAGAACACTGGATGTATCTAGAAATCCTGAAAAGTACCCTGATTAAGAGCTACACATTTGTTGGTCAGGTATTTCAGTTTTGTTTCCTAAAAAAAACCTTCCAGTCAGCATGTTTCTATATGTAATAGGTAACATGAAAACAGGTTTACTTGTTAGGAATTGCATTTACACAGATGGCAGTCAAGTTGAGAATCACTATTAAGCAGTAGCAATTAGGCAACGAAACACCCAAATAATTACAATTGCTAGAGGCTGCATCATGACTAGAAACAAGTCTTACTGACTTCATGCATAAACATTTGAATTTTTTCCATCTCTGTATTTGAACAATCTTTAAAAAAGAGTTAAGAGACTCTTACCAGCTTCCTGTGAATTTAATACTTCTAAGGCATGCATCATGGCACTTGCGAAGACATTGGCATCTTCTTTGCTGCCAAAATTCAGACCATACACCTGCCTAGCATCACGCCACTGGTGGAAGGTCTGTGTAGCCTGATTGTACTTCAGCCCTTTCGGAATGGCACAATTTATTACCACCTATAATGATAAAAAAAACCAAAACCAAATAAAACAACTTATGTTTAAATTTGCTATTTCATCACAAGTGAATGCTTCAGATAGATTTTATTCCCTAACCATGTGGGTTAATTCCAGTGCCATAATCCACAAGATCAAAATACTGAAGCACGTAACCATTTTCATTTTAATTCCAATGCCACATGAAATCAGTGATGAGAATACACAAGGGCACTAATGAGATATTTTGTATCAACTTTTGTAGCTGAAGCATTCTCATTTCAAATTATGAAGTGATGTTTCATAACAGCAATATATTAGTACCAACAGTTCTTACTTTTAGTGGCAAAGTACTTGATGTGAATTTGCTTTTGAATTTCAGAAACTCAGTTTTCCATTAACTTCACGGAATACTTGGTAGAATCCCATTTTCTAGCCAAGTTATCATCTTTTCACTGTGGCTGCTGCAACCCTTAGCTTGCCATGCAGTTTATGTGGACTTCTACTAGGCATGACAAGGTATCATTTTGCAAGACTGTTATGGCTCACACAAAGGGTGATGAATTCTAACTAGCAGGACAATCATTTATTACAAGCCACCCACTAAAAGGATCTTGGGTAACTACAGCCTCTCATCCTCTTCCACTAAATAGTGGGAGGAAAAAAAATGACAGGTTTATTCTCAGATGAATGCAGAGAGATCATTTATTCTTGGAGTAAGTGTTTAATGACAAATCACACAGGAGATTATCAGACTGTGCTTCAGGTGTGTGATAAATGCCCAAGACCAAAAGAATGTTACTAAATGTTGGGAGAGAGGAAAACAGATACAGCAGCTTTCCTCAAACAAAAAGATTAGGTATTTAACCTCACCTCAAGTATCACAAGGCAGAGCATATTTCAAGGCAGAGTGCTAAGTCTGCCATTGAATCAAGATCTAATAACTTCTTCATGAAGGAAATTAAGATGTAATCCTTGTTGCTCCCCTCTTAACCCCTCAGAGTGACAGATGACCATCTTTACCAAATGTCAGAACATTTTCTTTTAATGATCTGATGAAATGAGAAATCATCCATCCAACTTCCCATAATACAGGAAGAGGTACCAGAGAATTATTGGTACCTATATAGACTGCAGCTAAGAGCAGAGAATAGGGAAGAAGAAAAGCTCTTAGGTTGACACTTTGCCTTAAATAGAATCAGATGACTTCTATGTACACCACTAGCCTTTATGTCTGTCTGTGGGAAGGAACAGTAAAAAGCACACAATGACTATTACCTTGGACATAGGTAAAGTGCTTAGTTAAAAATAAAAACATTTATTATTTACAGTACCCATAATTTTACTGAAGACCTATTTCTTAATATTAAAAACAATCACAAAACCAGCTTTAAGATTGCTATTCCAAATCTGCAGGGATTCACTTACCTGATGATCCTGAATCTTCCTGCCTACTACTCTGAATGTGTTGTTGCCTGTGTGATGATATATATGAACTCTGCTGAATCCAGTTGATCCACCAGCTGGTACCCATTTCTTATTGGCATCATCGTAGACCATTACAGCAGCTCGTGCTTGGCAGATACTCTGTTCACTGTTAAAATACAAGTATTTTAAAGTAAAACATAAAATTACTTACAGTAAAACATAATTTTTAACCATAACTAAAAAAACCCTCAAAATGTTAAAGTAATATTCCTTGCAACTTGCTGAACCATCCATCTTTCTAAACATAAAACCACTAGCTTGACTTCTGCTTAAAGGTGTTTGTTCTGAAAAGCTGTCATCAAGACAAACAGGCATAACTACTAATGAACAAGATAAAAAGAGAGATTTACTTCTCCTTTTTTTTTTTCCTCCACACTTTTTCACATGCAACTTGTCCTCCTCCTTTTTCCTCACCCCCAACCATGAAGTGTAATTAAATGCCATAACCATATATAAAGTTTTCTGCAGGGACTATAGAACAAACAATCTGGAGTTGCACTCCCTCCATATAGTTCACATTTTCCAGTGGCAGTTACTTCTGCAAGAAATTAGGACTGGGAGGCCCTTGGTCTTCTTAACATATAAAGAAGAAAGCACACGCATTCGCAATGAAGCTCAGCACAAAAAATTCCCCTGCTCATAAATGAAATAGTTTTCGGTTTTGACAGACGTTACAACAGCTGACACCTAGATGTAACACTTTTTCCCTGAGAAAAGGTTCTATTGATTGCTGAAAAAACAGTTTCATCAGTAGCTAATCCTGACCATGGCAGTCATCTGGAAGCTAAGGTAGAGTCCATGTTAAAAGGCAGCATATAATGAATGTCATCATATTAGACACACAAGAAAGCAGAATATACCATAAGCACACTATTTATTATGAGAGGAGAGGGTGAGACTATGCAAGTTGTCTTTACAGGAAATGTCCAGATGCAGACAGGAAATAAAAATAAAGGAATCATTTCGTACCAGTAAGTCAAATTCTCAGAACATACCACTCCTGCACATCCAGCATTATAGAAAGCACATGATGCCTGGCTTGCAAGGAATGTGGCCTGCCATTCCGAAAACTGAGAAGGCTGGAGACATGCATTCTTCATAAATTACAAAAGGAAAGTAATGCAATATTTATTCATATTTTATGAAGGAGGCAGAAGATAACTCCTCCCAGTCTTTCTGGGGGATTTCTGTGGGTTTTTATTGGTTGGTTGGTTGGTTTCAGGTGGGGGGGGGGTGTGTGTATTGGGGTTTTTTTTTGTTTCTTGGGGTGGGGGTGGGGGGTCTGTGTGTGCATTTTTGGTTGTTTGGTTTTTTTTAAAGACCATGCTGAATTTCCCAGTACCTTATTTTCATCTCCCAGCAAAAGAAAATTCAGCAGTGTATCCAGCTGTTTTGTTAACATTCAACGCTGATGTTTTTTAGAAAAGAGCATCAATTTCTATCACGCTTTCCACAGCACTCCAACAATCAGAAAAGCACTCAACACTGGGATACTTTTCAAGGCTGGGAGAGAAGAGAGAATACTGAGATCATGTCTCTCGTGCATGTGAGAGATTTCAAGATCAGATGAGGAAATATATTCTTAATTTTAGACATGCATGTGTTCTAGTCTCATCACCTACTCAACTAGATCAGGATAACAACCTCTAATTACACCACTCTTTTTCTAGCCAGAAATTAGTTCAGTATAGGGATAGTAAAATTACAATATACACATCTACAGTGCTTCTTTTCTAAGCATAGTTCATCTTATAGTTTACAATTTTGATTGAAAGAGATGTATTTGATCCAAGAAGAAAGATTAGATTTAAAGAAAATAAAATTAGTTACAAGTTTCAGGTGTTTCACAGACCCATTAAAAACAAGCCATAGGTAAATAAGAAGGTTCCCTCATCTAAGAAGAGGACAATGCAATAACCTGCTGGATTTCTCTATTTTTAGAATATTTTGGCACTCGACTACTTAAAGTTCAAACCTAGAAACATTCCGTACTGTTCACAAAGTACAGAGCAAACAGTAGTGGTTTTTCTAAAATGCGTAACAGTATTACAGAAAACTCCTGTAAGATTTCTGAACCCGAAACAAATTTTTGTTACATATTAATTTGGATCAGCCACAGGCATGATAAACCACAGGTGACAGGACCTACATACTGATTTGGAAGCAGAGCCATGTGGTCTGCAGAATTCTTGCCAAAAAATAACTTCACCTCTAGCATGTGTCAGACAGATGAAATCATATAGGTTCTATTAAAAATTGAGACTATGAGTATAAGCTGATATGTTCCAATTACAAAGAAGGTAGAACCCGAGAGTGATTGAGTAACGGTAATCAAAAGACTTAATAGAAGAGACCATCAAGTTCAGACGTTGTTCTTCAGAGCGTTTTCACTCTCTTGCTCTGCCATGGATTTTCCATAGGACTAAGGTTTTATAAAAGCTCTGGGTTTACGTAATTCTATCTAACATAACAAGAATAAAAACTTACTCATTTAAGAGCTCTTTGGTATTCAAGTGGCAAAATTCATAAGCACAACTAAGATGACCTTGAGTAGAATTTCTAGCTTTTTTTCAACAACTGTTAAACTATTTTTAGTTCCACTTCTCAGGCTATGCCTTATAACTGGAAATATTACACAAGCCTAGATCTCATATATTCATGCTCCATTTAAAATAAAAGAATTTTCATAATAGCAGGGGATTATTCTTAACCATATAAAGACACAAGATGATTCACACACTTTAAAAAATGACAAATACAAACAATTTCCAGTTGACCTATTCGATCATTACATAATACGTCTTCTGCCTTCATTTCACACAAATCCTGTAACTAAAGTTTTCAAGTTCCAGGTCTGTAATTTTCATAACTAGGTACCAATTTGAAGGTGACATACTCCCCTCCTGCCAACAGTTCCCATCACCCATCACTTTGTTTATCAGACTGATGAACTAAGTAAGACGAAAAGAAGAAGCTATCGCTATCAGAAACAAATTAAACCATCACAGCGTGCTAGTCTTTTTCCAGGGCTAAATAATTGCACGCTACTATATGTAAGGGAGATTAAGTCAATTTATCTATTTCTCTTAGTTAAAAAAATTCTGCACTTTAAAGTGATTACATTTTGTTTTGAAGAAAAGTATGGAAGCCAGAACTTTAGCAAAGAAGAATCTTTAGGTCTGCTCTTCAATACTTGAACACATCATACTACATTACAGCAGTTAGACACCAAGCAAGTGTCCAAGTGAGCAAGTCTCAAAAAACAACTTTGCTTCTTAAAAGATGCATACCTGAACTTCACTAACCTCAAAGGGCTACACCTAATCCAATATCCATGCTATTAGCTCATGACTTTACCTTTAACTGGTCTAATGAAAAAAAAGGTTTAGTTTTCTGCGATCTACCTTTTCCTAGCAAAATTCTGAGTTTAACACACAGACTGTTACTAGAATCTGAGCCAGTGCCCCTTGTATTCCTTTACTATATATGAACTTAAGCTTCAGTCCAAAGGAGCAGGAGCCAAGTGAATCAGAACAGTGCCACTGATCATATTTCTTGCTCTTCAACCTTATTATACTTCCCTGCTGTACTTCTAACAGGAGACAGGTTTTCAACTATCTCAGTATTTACACATTAACTCCTCACAGCCCACAGGGTTTTCTGCAATACAAATGTCCCTCAAACTGCAGGAGCTGACCTGCAGATGTCAGAAGATGACTGACTCCATTCACTGCTCCAGAATCACTTTGATCTGATCACAAATGGAGGTTTTTTTACAGACAGAAAACTTTGGCACTACTAAGAAATAAACAAGTTGTCTACAGTCATGTTGCAAGAGAAAAGGAAAAGGGTCTTCATCTATTTGCCATGTCATTAGGCCTTCAAAAGCATCCTAACATGGTTTACTTGCCTTTCCAAAAATTTTCCTTTTTCTGGTGTAATGGTTTCAGAAATCACTACACTTGGATTAGCTTGCACCTTCCCAACATAAGAGCTCATATGGTGATATGGGAGAATAGGCAAAGGGAACCATCTCCATCTTCAACTGCTGCTGCTATAATGCACAGCTGCTCAAATAGGAGATTGCTAACTTATTAGGGTAATAGGTTGGGGAACTAAAGCAACAATCAAAATATTAACTAAGAAAAAATAAGAAATTGTCTTTTCTCAAGTAAACTTATCACACTAAGTATATGAAATTATATGCAGAAAATGGAAAATTCATAAAAGGGAAGATTCAAGCAAAACAGGGTTTACCAAACCTTAGGAAACAAAGCATGCAAGCTCTCTTCCCAAAATACAAAGCTTGACAAATAGCTTGATAAATACACATCAGGAGGAGTTCTTCCCTAGACAAAGATGTAAGGCTCTGATTGTTAAAGCCAACCATTATTCTGGGTAAGTCCACCTACAGCAATACCATATAAAGCCAAAGACAGGGTGGTTGTTTTTTATTTGGGGTGGAAGAGTGGGGGGAGGTCTGGCACTCAAAAGGCTCACACAAAAAGCCACAGTAGTAATGAATCATAAGATTAAGATTATTCTTATGGGAGAATATACTTTCCTCCTCCAGTGATGAGATCATATGGAAAGCTCAAAAACCATAGCAGACTGAACCCTAACAGACATCATGTTTTCGCCCAAATGGAATGTGTTTGTTCTTTCACATCCCAAGTCCTTAAGCTCAGTGCACCAATGCACAGTCTGCTGACTCAAGCCTCTCTCCCCCCTAGGTGGATGCTTGGTTTTCCTCTCTCAACAACTAAAAAGGGAAACAGACTTAAGTGATCAACAGAAAAATATTATTTAAATAGATTAACAAGAACAAGGTGGGGAAAAAGCTGCAATTCCTCTAATTCTCAACCTTTAGTGTTTTTGTCAGTGATTTAACAACTTGGTTTTTTGAAAAATCATATCCCATTACCACTTCTTCTGGTGATTCAGGCGTTCTTTTGGCTGGTATGTTCTCAGTTTACAGAAACATAACAACATGTTCTTAAATGTGCAGTCTTTGTGGGGCAGAAAGGAATGGAAAGAGACGCTGATTCATCAAACGCCCATTTAGGATTTTCAAACCATGTGGCACAAACCTAGGAAAAAAACCCAAACATTTCTAATACTGATGTCTTAAAATACACATTTTCAAAAAGCAGCAGAATGCTAGTCCTGATATCAAGTTTGGCAGTGGTGTTTTGTAAGATGATTTTCACTGCTTGCTTCTGAACCCAAACTGGCACATCACAGTAAAAATGTTTGATTACTGGAAATGTACTGGGGACTCTACCACTGCTGACCAGTAACCAAAACAGACACTTCATAGAAAAAGTTGTCATGTATTCTGAGCTGCTTACTTGGCTTAACTCAACAGTCAAACCTACTTGCTAGGATTTTAAAGTAAATGTAAAAATGTTTCCAATGCCCTCAAATACGCTCCTCACATTCTGGTCTGCTAAGAACTAGATTGCACGCAGTGACATAGATCAATATTTACCTTTGGGAAGAGGGGAAGGGTTTGGATTTGTTATTTCTCAGGGGGAGGTGGGGGGAAGAGCTTTGGGTCATTTACGTTTTTGACTCATACTCCACTGCTTTAATTTTACTGATTTTTTGAACTTCAGCCAATAGCAGATCGCAGAGGAAGTTGAGTATAACAAGCACAGACTCTTCCTGTCAGCTAGACCAGCATCCAAGCCACCAACAGGACATCATGAAACAATATAATCCATTAGGGCTCAGTAAGGGTTAACACAGTAGTTCTTACAATTTATTTCCTCTGTAACTCATCCTCAGTTGAAAGGTAAGAACCTCTAATTTTTCTGCATTACTGAAACTGAGCTGAATATGCTGCTGCAGGGAAACATTATGTGCTTGGTACAGCAGAAGGAACTACGCCATGCTATGCTACTTGCATCCAACTTCAAATGATGTGGCTTGCCCACTTGAACCCTTCTGCTAGTACAGAATCTACTTGCTATTCAGGTTTAGAAGACAACCAATTTGAGACCACCTAATTTTTCATGCAAATTCTTCTTCCGATACCATAACACCCCCGAAGACAAGAGTGGTTGCTGATTTCTTCCAGCAGATCAAACTCAAACAAGAGCTGCTGTTCAAATGGGAGGCAAATGCAGAGGGAGCAGTTCCAAATTGCTTCACTAACAGCTGTCCTGCTAGTGAGTTAGTACTTGCCTGTGCCTGGAAAACTTCTGACTGATAACTCAGAGATTCATTCATCTCTCCCACTTTTTCTTCTCATGAATTACTCAGAAGACAGATCAGCTGCAACATCAGAAACCAGAGAGAAATCCTGCATGGGAAAGTCCCAACTAGAAATAAAGTGGCTACTGCTGAGGAGCAGGGGAAACTGAATCTAAACAGGGATTAACAGCTGGCAAAGGAAAGGTGCTTTGCTTTTGGCCCAGAATTCACAATACTCCATATTCCAGGGTTTTAATTGGTACACATTTTATTGAAGCTAAACTTTTCTTGCTCAATGAGCACCTTCCACTGAGAGAAAGTTGTTTTCCATCTCTTGGATAAAAGCATTTAACATTCATTTAAAAGCAGTCTGCTCTTGGAGCAAGTGCGATGTACAGAATAACTTTCTCTTCTTGCTATAAATCTGTTCCTTCCCAAATTTGCAGTTTTAGCATATTCCATAGCAGCAGGTGAATATCAAACAGGTGAAGGAAATAATTGCAGGACACTCAGGCAGAAAAATAAATATTTAGAACAACAGCTTGATGCCAAATGAAAGCCAACTTTTCACATACAATTACAAGTTTATAACCCCATGAATTTATCTTTCAATATTGTTTCACAAGCCATATTTAACAACATAGGAGTATTTCATACAATGATCAAAGTAATTTTGAGTTGGCAATGCAATATAGTCACTAGGTTTGTCATATGCCAATTCACATAAAAATTCACCTATTCTTTTCATTATGAAATGTTATTTCAGTTTGAAAATGCAAGCTGGAGTCAGACTGAAATGCTCACAACCTAGAACAGTATTCCAGAAACACTTTTCATCTTAAACTTTCTACAGAAACTGTTTTTTGAATGGACAAGAACACTTAAGAGAAAGCACACAAGCTGCAACAATCTGGAACGAACACCCGAGAAACTGGAAGAGAGAAAGTGTCCTGTCCACAGACAGTGGCAGAGTGGCAAAAGCCACTGAAGTTACACGAACATTTCAATAGAGTACTGTAAAGTTTTGAACCATCTTAACATATTAACCGATGTTGTATTGGTGGTCCATTGTAACAAAGTGATAGGTGGACTTCAGGGTAATTTGATGTCAGTAAGTACTAATCTTTAATCTATTAAAACTCAAAGGGAATCAGACATATCTAAGAAAATATTATCACAGTCAAACCAAGAAAGAGTCACGCTACAGAGACGAACCTCAATGAAAACAAAGGACTGACAGGAGTTAATAACAGCAGACTGAAAACCATGGATTTTGAGTAGCATGAAACTAGTTATATTAATGAAAGCTAACCGTATCTATAGTATGCAATAAAATATGCTATAATATTTATATATTATTGCATATTATATTAGACATACGTTATTATCTTTAGTTACAATCTCCATCCTAATCATAAATTCATAAATAATCTCTGACGTCAACCTTCTAATTTTCATCTCGAACTGAAGATGACATTAAGATACCTAACATGTATACATTTCAGGCAAGGAACTATTTAACCAGTACAAGAAGTCGCTTCTCAAATCTTAAACTAGAGATTGTATGATTACCCAAAACCAGGTATCAGTTTTCAAAGAGGAACAGAAATTGAAGTTGCTTAACACACAACGGAAGGGGTGCTTTGTAAGCAAACACCTCAGCAGACAAAAGGAATTGCTATTAGGAATTACTAGTCACTAAACTGGAGAAACATAGATTTGCTGGACGGACCACTTGTTGGATAAGGAATTGGCTGGATGGTCGCACTCACAGAGCTGCAATCAATGGCTTGATGTCCAAATGGAGACCAGTGATGAGTGCAGTTCCCCAGGGACTGGTACTGGGACCAGTGCTGTTTAACATCTTTGTCGGTGACATGGGCAGTGGGATCAAGTGCATCCTCAACAAATTTGCGGATGACACCAAGCTGGGTGGTGCAGTTGACACGCTAGAGGGAGGGGATCCATCCAGACGGACCTGGACAGGCTGAAGAGGTGGGCCCAAGTCAACCTCATCAAGTTCAACAAGGCGAAGTGCAAGGTCCTGCACCTGGGCCTGGGCAATCCCAAGCACAAATACAGGCTGAGTGGAGAATGGCTCAAGAGCAGTCCTGAGGAGAAGGACTGGGGGGTGTCGGTCGATGAACAACTCAACATGAGTCAGCAGTGTGCACTTGCAGCCCAGAAAGCCAATCACATCCTGGGCTGCATCAAAAGAAGTGTGGCCACTCTTTATTTAGCTTTGCCTAATTGCAAAGCTTATCTCAATCTGCAAGCAGTATTTTCCCAGTTTCTTCTAGAATTTTCTAGATTTTTCATCCTATAAAGAACCATGAACCACTTTTTTTTCCCAATAAATATGTCTTCAACAGATGTGTGGAAAACAAAAAAAAAATCAGAAGTACACAATGACTGGCTATTTCACTATAATGCATGGGGAGCAGGGTGGAATCTTTCTAGCCATTATTTTTATACTGGTAAAATAAAGTCTTACACTTAGACTCCACAGAACCATGAAATAAGATAATTCAGTTTATGCTTCCTCCATGCACTCATCCATATTCTTGTGTTCTTTTATCCTCTTATACAGGGCGTTATCTTAGACATGGCATTTTTGGTAATTTATCCAGATATTTTTCCTGAAAACACTCCATTGTTACAATCAAATCCATTTTTCCACTGATTCTTCAAACATATTTCTTAAGGGCATTTACTACTTTACTTATACTAAAAGGTTATGCGGAATCTATGCAGTAATTTAAATAGATTACGTTTCCTCAATGCAGATTTGATACAGTTGCATTGCAAGCCAAAGGTTTTGCCACAGTAAGGTTAATACTGCCTGGATAGTGATTTTACTCAACAACAAAACAGCACCAGAAGAATCCTACCATGACTTTTCATCCATATCAAGACAGATTTTTATCAAAAATCAATTTATCAGTTTGCCTACCTTTCAACAAAACTAATGGAAAACAAGCTCTATAGCACAATCTGGGAATGAACCAATTTGTGAACACCAGGGTATGCTGCATATGAACAAAGCTAATGGCCATAAAAATCAATACCTTTACTAAATAGGAACAATCATGACAGATTTTAAAGTTCAAAACTTTTAACTTAAAAGTCTTCAGGACCAGGGCCAAAAGCTAGCCAGATACATTACTTCTTTCCTATTAATAGTCTGTTTTTGATGGCTTCTTGTGTTTCTTGCTGCAATTCCATGAATCTGAGCCCAGTTGGTACTGTGGAAAGTCTTTTTAAGTGGGCAGGAGAAACAACATCATCTTCAGCAACTAGACTGACAGTTGATGATTTCCTGCGAAAAACCACTTCACACACATTTCCTATCTTCTATACATATTTTAACAAAAAGCGACCTTATTATGTTATTTCTTAAGCTTTCGACACATGGTACAAATCACAGCTTTCAGAGTCCAGATTCCCCAAGCAATCCGAGTTCTTGAACACACACTGCAACAGAACCCATCATTACATTACCACTGCTGCGGATCATGTAACTCATTTTACTTTCAGATAAAGAATGCCCAACTCCTCCTGGAATAGAGAGCCAGTAGCATTTTTACATTACCTATTTAAAATAATGACTGCCTCTGATGTAGAGAGTTGTGTAAAGGGAATGTGGCTGATCTTTGATTGAGATATTATAGCACCAGTGTTAATATATGAATATGCAATTCACAGTTCATTAAAAGAAAGATTCTTGTACAAAGTGTCTTTCTAAAACTTGATATCACCTAAAAAATACAGAAGTAAAAAACACATTTGCTAGTTGAACACTTGCTTTTAAACACCAAGTTGACATTAACATGACTTAATCAAGGAAAACATGGGTCCACTGCAAAAATAAGGCATGCTATCTAGCAGCAAAGGACACAAAAAAGGCTACATGCATTTGCCTTGGTCTCTGCTGGCAAGTTTTGTTCTCAGACTTCCCAGGTCTTCCTGAGTACTGGAGTACTACTTGCAGTAGAAGAAAATTAAGTTTGAGGCCCCAGTTAGACAGACTGGATACAGTCTGTTGAATAGTATGCACTCAATAAGAGTGGAGGTAGGCAGGTGGTGGCATCGCAAGGCCACTCTAACTTCTTTACAAGATGATCAAAAAAAGCTCCTGACAACTGAAAGATGGCAAATGTCATTACCATCCTCCAAGAGCGCAAGGACCAAGGTCTGGGGAGCCAGGGGGTCAAAGGGTTGCAGTCAACAGTCTGACGTCTAACTGGTAAGCTACTACTGGTAAACTTCTCAGGGGTCAATACCAGCTTTGATACCATTTAATATCCTTGTTAACAACCAGGAAAATGGGATGGAATTCAACCTCGGCAAGTCCGCAGATGGCTTCCCCTAAATTGGGATAGGCTGGTGTGCTAGACAGTAGAGCCACTGTTCAGAGGAGTCTCAACAGGCTGTAGAAGAAATTCAAAGCAGAGAAATTCAAGAACTCAAGAAATAAAGACAAGAGCAAAAACCTGCACCTGAGACAAAATAACTGCCACGCTGTAGAAGATTATTATTCCCCTCTATTCAGACCACATCTGGCATACTCCAGAAGAAGTATCTGGGCTCCCCAGAAGAAGGAAGACTTTGACAAATTGGAGCAAGTCAAACAGGAAACCATTAAGGAAGTTAAAGGAAACAATGCATGAGGAGAGGCTGAGACAGCTGTGTTCGTTCATTCTTAAGCTAAGGAAAGAACGTAACTGCCATTCGCAACTACTCAATAGATAGTTATAGAGAATACAAAGTCAGAATCTTCTTAAAAGTGCACAACAGAAGGACGAGAGGTAATGGTCAAAAGTTGCATGAATGGAGTTTTCAACACAAGGAGTTGTTGCACCAAGAGAGCAGTTACACACTGGAACAGGTTGCCCAGAGGAGCTGTGGAATCTCAATTCTTGGAGACTTCAAAACGCAGCTGGACAAGGTTCTGAGCAACCCAACCTAACTTAGATGATCGCCCCTTCTGAGCAGGGGACAGGAGCAGATAAGCTTTGAGAACTCCCACCTTGACTAAGTCATTCTATGGCTCTAGAGGAAATAAAACTACTTTGAGAAGGTCCCACTGAATTGCAGCTATATCGTAAGTACATAAGTACTTACGATATAGCCTTAGCACCTCATTTTATTGGAACGTTCTTCCCAAAAACAGCATTATACATTTCACACTTGAAGTTTCAGGCAGCCTCTCCTTTTGTAGCCTATAAAGAAAGATCTTAAACACTAGTAGTTCTAATGTTCAATGTCTAAAAGAGGTTTAAATAAGCTAACGTGGTATTTTTATCGTTGACTTGTACTACAAAATAAATGTCTGAATACTTAAAATAGCATTTTACTAAGCTATTTCAGATAGTCACGATTAGCAAAGTAACTCACTGAATTTGACTGTGAAAGGGAAACAACACGCCACAGTTCTCAACTATGGATAGAACAAGTGAAAGCAGAACAAGACCCATTATAATCAAGGATTTACTAAGTAAAGATCCAAGAGGAAGCAGCAGACCCCTCAGTATCTTCCTTTCTAGATCAAACAAAGAAAGTTTTCTGTCTTCACCAACTGGTAGCTCTTCCTAAACCTCTCATAATTCTTTCTCCTATTAAGAAAACCAAACCACCCTTTGAAACTATTAAAGGTATAGTGAAGTTAGACTGAGAACTTTAAGCATATTACTTCAACCAAGACACTGCTCAGAGTAAAGTGGAAGGATTACTCCAGGCATTTTATACGCTATACTTACATAATACTAATGTGGCCCCCTTACCTCTTCTTTTTAAAGCACTCAGCAGATGCATAGACAGGAATCAAAATCAGTACCCCCAATGGAGTAAAGCAGAAAAATTAAAATGTGGCTTTAAAAATGCATCTCTAAACAGCCCAGTGGGTACCTCAAAAGTAGAGAGTATCCTACTCAAATGATTTAATTTCCAAGCAGTAAGACTAGATGACGCTTACTAAATAGTACAGATGTCCTTATGGCGACAACTATTAGCATTTTCTAAAACCATTATAAAGTTAGAAGAAAAAGGTCTGGGGTACTTTCGAATTACTAAAACAAAGTTTACTGACATTTTTATAGGCAACTGCAAAACCAGAGAAGTATCCACTGCATTTGTAATTCTAATATTCTGAAACGGTATACTGTACCTAGCACAAAGCTATTTCTATTCTTCACAAAAAAGCAGAAACAAATACAAAGCAACACCTCAATTTTCTGAAGTCAATCTTGATATAGAATCACAGAATCACAGAATGTTAGGGATTGGAAGGGACCTCAAAAGATCATCTAGTCCAATCCCCCTGCCGGAGCAGGAACACCTAGATGAGGTTACACAGGAAGGCGTCCAGGCGGGTTTTGAATGTCTCCAGAGAAGGAGACTCCACAACCTCTCTGGGCAGCCTGTTCCAGTGCTCTGTCACCCTCACTGAGAAGAAGTTTCTTCTCAAATTTAAGTGGAACCTCCTGTGTTCCAGCTTGTGCCCATTACCCCTTGTCCTATCATTGTTTGTCACCGAGAAGAGCCTGGCTCCATCCTCGTGACACTCACCCTTTAAATATTTATAAATATGAATGAGGTCTCCCCTCAGTCTTTCTATTCTGCAAAATAAATGTACTGCTAAAAGCTTAGTCTTATGTCATATCTATTCTACTCCATCTCGTTTTCCTTTAGAAAGCAATACATGTATTCTAAAGCATACGTAAGAGGCAACAATTTTCTCTACCTGAAAGACTTAAGACAAATAAATTTCCTAACCCGGCACTTTACCACAGCAGCTCAGTCAACTGTGCCAATATTAATGTCAGTTCCTTACCTCATACACATACAGAGTTTCAATACACACCTCACATTTTTTGAGCTGATATCAATTAAACACAAAAATAACCTTTAAAATCAGGAAATATTAGAAATAAGAATAACTAAATTAATGAGTAGTAGCAATCTCTTAAATAGAAAATGTTAGGCTAAATTCATTCCTTAGGCATCCTGCCACTTTCAGTAAGTATTTCTGAGTCAGCAAAAAGTGAAAAACATGATAGTAAAATTACCTATAGTCAGTCAACAAGACAAAATTAGGCAGCCTTTTGTGCAATATGCCTTGCTTCTTGCATGCTTGCCTCCCAACAAAGCACATAAGACTGCTTCAGGAATTTCTGAAATCTCTTAAGTCTGTAGTACAAAACACGCCGAGCATAAACGCATCTCTTGACAATCTTGTCCTTATTTCCAAAGGCTCCAGGATAAGGGAAAGTTGCAGGTCTTCTTCAAGCAACTCCAAACAAGTGAATTCTTAAGCAATCCAAAATCAGACACAGCGTAGTAGGCAAACACTGATGTCTAAAAATTACTCTAGCTACAACTGCTTCCTTGTACAGGAAGATCTAATGAGCGTTCCTCACATTGAGTATTCAATACAGACATTTATGCTAATCTGTTAAACAAAGGAATGCTAAGTTTCCACTTGCACACCTATCTACAGCAGAGTTCTACCCCCATTTTGAGCAGGAGTTTCCACGTACAAATTCCAGCACAAATCAATGAGAGCTTATTATTATCACAAAGTTGACGCAGACTGGAAGCATTCTGCTTCCACTTCAGTTACGATTTACATCTGCCTTTGAACACAGTCAAAGTTATCATCTATATTAAAATATTAATTCAATTTTCATGCCAAACTACTGCATTTACTCACTGAACAGCACATTTTTCTTTCACTCTTCTCTTCTTTGATCCAAATTACTTTTTGGAAAGTCTCATCCAGCCTTATTTTGAATAACTGTTATTTCTTTCCCACACCATTTAATCTCTAAATATCACTTGTTAAAAGAGTGATCTTTTTTTCACTCATCCCATACTCCACTTCTTAGTAAAATCCCTCTTGAAGTAGTTACTGACACAGCTATTTCAGAAGCCCTTCTTTCAAGTCTGGCTTGGCTTCAAGTCAGACAAGATTTTAGCCTTTAACTTGAAGCAAGTCCCAATTCTACCCTACACACACCCAAAATCAGAATCATTTATTCCAGCAATTTTTACTAATACACTTCCTTCGAGGTAGTAAGGTTTGACTCTTCAAAATCTAGTCCCTTAGGTATAAACCCATTTTCATACACTCTTCTATTAAACACAGCTTATATGAACCTATATTCATTCAGATCTGTGAACATTCTTCCTCTGAATATCCTTCATAAAGTGTTATTTAACAACAAACAGTAAATAATTCTTCATTACCCAAAGTCTGAAGTTCGGCTTTGTGAGTTAATTATTTGATGACAAGGTAGTAAATGTGATTTGATCTAAAAATTCTACTGCTGTTCTATGGCAGCCATGCATGACTTAAAAAGTCCTTTTTCAGGAGCAGGTGGAGTAATTCAGATGATTCTAGCCCATAATCTATGTGCTACTGTAATTCTAGCAGAAGGGACAGGTTACTTTTACATTAATGAGGCTATATGCAAAAGGATTTAAGTGTTCTACTCTTACTTTCCAAACCAGTAGTCAAAGAACAGCACTAGCATTGATTTTCATCTTTCTGCTTGAATCTGTTGCGAAAGTATTTTGAGTCTCAGTGACCCACTTTTAACACCAATAGACGATTGCAGTAACTAATTCAATCTAGTTAATAATTAACATTAACGTTTGTGCATTGATTACATGTAATGCTCTGTCCTAGAAAATGGGATGATGTAGATGCACCACGAAGCAGTAGAAGCAGTTTGACTTTCTCACTATGTCAGGTATTTCATGCATCTCTTGCAATAAAAATTAAGCAGCTAGAGTGAAGTGTGAGTAACTACACAGCCCTTAAACAATGCAAACATGTGCTCTAAACACTTGTTCGAAGGGTTTTTGTTGATGCAGAGTAGCTAGTATGAACAGACACTCGAACTGTCATCTTAATGTATCTTGCCTTTTTTAAGTAGTATTATCAAAACTCTACAAAAATTATTACCTTGCAGGGAAAACAACAAAAAAACCTAAAACAAAACCAAAGAGCAGTCTTACTCTGGATCAGAAAGTACAGACATACAAGAAAGAATAAATATGGTGCAAGTTCACAGAAGTTATAAAATTGATCAACACCTTTATCATTGTGTTACATGAAATACTCTTCTAGTATTTCAAACCTCACAGAATGGAAGGGACCTCTAAAGACCATCTAGTCCAACTCCCCTGCTAGAGCAGGATTACCTAGAGAAGATCACACAGGAACATATTCAGGCAGGTTTTGAATGTCTCCAGAGGAGGAGACTCCACAACCTCTCTGGGCAGCCTGTTCCAGGGCTCTGTCACCATCACAGTAAAGAAGTTTTTCCTTATGTTTAAGTTGAACCTCCTGTGTTTCAGTTTCTGACCACTGCCCCTTGTCCTGTCAGTGGGCATAGCTGAGAAAAGTCTGGTCACATCTCCTGACACCCACCCCTTAGATATTTATAAGCATTCATGAGATCCCCTCTCAGTCTCCTCTTCTCCAGGCTAAACAGACCCAGGTCTTTCAGCTTTTTCACACATGGGATATGCTCCAGTCCCCTCATCATCTCAGTGGCTCAACACTGAACTCTCTTCAGTAGTTCCTTGTCTTTCTTGAACTGGGGAGCCCAGAATAGGACACAGTACTCCAGATGTGGCCTCACCAGGGCAGAGCAGAGGGGGAGGACAATCTCCCTCAGCCTACTGGCCACGTTCTTCTTAATGCACCCTAGGATGCCATTGGCCTTCTTGGTCATGAGTGCACGTTGCTGGCTCATGGTCAGCCTTGCTGTCCACCAGGGCTCCCAGGTCCCATTTCCCTGAGCTGGTTTCCAGCAAGTCTGCCCCCATCCTGTGCTGATACATGGGGTTGTTATTCCCCAGATGCAATACCCTACACTTGCCCTTGTTGAATTTCATTAGGTTTCTCCCCACCCAACCTTCCAGCCTGTCCAGATCATGTTGAATGGCAGCACAGCTTTCTGGTGTGTCAGCCAATCCTCCCAGCTTTGCATCGTCAGCAAATCTCTGTCCCATCATCCAGGTCACCGATGAATATACTGAATAGAGCTGGACCCAGTACCAATCCCTGAGGAACACCACTAGACACAGGCCTCCAAGTAAACTCTGCCCCACTGACCACAACTCTTTAAGTTCTGCCCTTCAACCAGTTCCCAATCCACCTCACTATCCAGCCATCGAATCCAAACTTCTAAAGTTTGGCTGTGAGGATGTCATGGGAGACAGTGTCAAAAGCCTTGCTGAAGTCAAGGTATGCCACATCCACTGCCCTCGCCTCATCTATGCATCCAGTTACGCCATCGTAAAAGGCCATCAGATTGATCAACTGTAACTTCCTCTTGGTGAATTCATTTTTCCTTGACATGCTTTGAGATGTCACCAAGAATTAAGCTGTTCCATCACCTTTCCAGGAATGGAGGTGAGGCTGACTGGTCTACAGTTACCTGGGTCCTCTTTCTTACCCTTTTTGAAGACTAGGGTGACACCAGCTTCTCTCCACTCCTCAGGCACCTCTTCCGTTCTCCAAAACTCCAAAGATGGTGGAGAGTGGCCTAACAATGACATCCATCAGCTCCTGCAGCATTCGTGAGTGCATCCGGTCAGGGTCCATGGCTTTATAGATGTCCAGTTTACTTAACTGTTCTCTAACCCAATCCTCTTCAACCAAGGCAAAGTTTTCTTTTTTCCTGACTTCCTTTGTGGTCTCAAAGCTCTGGGACTCCTGAGGGCTGGCCTTAGCAGTAAAGACAGAGGCAAAGGTGGCACTCAGTAACTCTGCCTTCTCTTTATCCTCTGTCACCAGGGCACCCACTTCATTCAGTAGCAGGCTCACATTTATTTCCTTTACCCTCCCTTTTGCTTTCAGTGTACTTGAAGAAGCTTTTCTTGTTGCCCTTGACCTTCTTTGCCAGATTTAATTTTAAGGAGGCCTTAGTTGTCCTTGTTGCATCCCCACATCCTCTGACAACATTCTTGTATTCCTCCCAAGTGGTCAGTGTTGCTCCAGGGCTCTGTAGTCTTTCTTGATTCTACCCAGGTTATGGGTAGCAGTGCTGTTTGTGCCCACGTGAAAGAGTAACAACAAATAGTAATCCCTGCTCTTGACAAGTTGAGGTACTCACTCAGCAACATCCTGAACCTGAGCTCCTGGAAGGCAGCACACTTCCTGTGACTCACCATCAGGCTGGCAGATGGGTGCTTCAGTGCCTTTTAATGGAGAGTCACCCACCACAAGCACACGTCGTTTCTTTTTATGGTACCATGGCCTGTTTGACCACGCTGGTCACTGCACTCCTGATCACGGCACTCCCTGGGAGGAGTTTAAATCACCCACCGTTGTTCCTGGCAATGCCCAAGCCACATCAGCCACTCTCATGAGAGCTGTTAGCACCACAAGGGTTTCCTCAAGCTTTCTCGGGTTCCTCAAGTTCTGGAAACCCCCGTTCACCTTAATCTTGTGCTGCCACCGCTGTGTCTTCACGCTGACCTCTTGGCACTGTAATTATTGTCTAGGATTGTAACATTTTAATTCTCCCATTTTAGGATGTTTTGTTTGTTAGCTTCTGAACTATTGTCATTTAGATCTACCTTCACCTCAGAAAAGTAGTTACCAAGGTAAAAAGCAAGAAGCTGTGTTTGCGTTGGCTTCCTGGTCTCAATTCCTAGGCAATTCAGCCGTCTCCCCCATTGTTCTCTCTGCTTTGCAAACATCCATGTTTTAAGACAAAATCTGAAATTTAAGACTAGAAAGTCAACTCCATTTCACAAGAACATTAATCTTAAGCATACTAATCTGTTAAACAATAAGATCTACTTTAATTATGGGATATGTCAACATTCACCTGAAGAACTTCTGCTCCATTACAATAACCACCTCTATCCCCAGGTTTTAGAAAAATCTGTATCACACCTACTAATGATAGCAGCAAAGGACATCTGTGTTTCACTTCTGTTAAAACAGGACATTTCATACCTTCCTTAGGTATACCTGCATGAACAAGCACAAGTAATTAGTCAACAAATTTAAATCTCCACGTGTGAATTTCTATTTGTATTTGGGCACAAGATTTGACTCCAGAGTGGGCTAAATCTGCAGACGTGACTCAAAATAAAAAAGCCTACGTATTTCCATATTTTCATCTCTTATATTGTATACATAATGCATTATATTAAAAACTGCCATTGTGTAAAAGTCTTTCATACACAATGGTATTAGCGACATTACTTGGAAAGTCCCTTAAAGTTCTGACAATTTTTCCTTTTAGGGCAGTGAGAAAAGCAGTTTCTGGCTTCCTTTACTAGAAAAACAGGAAAATACATGTTTTCAAAATAGCAGTAAGGTCAAAAAAACCTTGATCTAATAAAAGTACATTTATTACATTACTATTAAAACTGGTAGACGCTTTTTTCTAACACTAATTTTAATCAGATGTCAGTTATTCTATCTTCTCCTCTTTAAGGAGTAACTCCTAAACAGTATCTCACATTGAAAGCCGAGTATTTAAACCAAAAGTACTGCATAGGCTACCACCACTTTGCACTTAAGTAAGAAGAGATTAGCAGAAAAATTAAGTTTCTTCAGTGAATCATTACATAAGCAAATACTTCTCATTAAATTGAAAGTGTAAATTCAGTCCAGAAAGCACCAATACAAACAGCCCAAACAGAACAGCAGCTCTAGCCAATTAAGGCTTTTATTCTGTGGTTTTAATATTAAAAGTATTAAAAATACATCAGAGGAATAAAAATCTAGAGACCTATGCTAATCACTACTTTCCAACTGCAAACAAAAAAATCATTTGTAAGCTTCAACTGGAAAAGTAATATTTAAAAGCATAATTATGTATTCATTATTTGTGCTAATAAATTATTTAGTGGAGTAACTGTAACGCAAAGGTGAGCTGAAGAACAATTTTGCTCACACTATAAAATTAAGACTCCTTATCAGCATATCCATTGTTTAGGTTTGTGCTAACTGCAAGTGCCAGAAAGCTTTATCTGAACAAGGATTTTCACTATTTCAGCTAATCCAGCAGTAATTATCGGAAAATGCTATTTTGAAGTATAAGAGCAGCACAATCCAGCTGGCATCCCATGGGCCTCTTCCATTGTATAAGATGGCTGTTATGGAGCTAGAAATTTAATGAGTCTTTCATTAATCTAGATCAGCAGTCCAACCATTGTATTACCTTTTCTCTCCAACTACAACTTCATTTTAGAAACCACCTTTTCCAGGCAACCTTGCATTATTTTAATCAGCATTTTAATTCATTATGTTACTCTCTAGTAATTTAGTCATTTAAGTGCCAAGATATCTTAAGCGGCATGACACAGGGCAAAGCTCTTCTATTTACAGCATTTACTACCAGGCTGGGTTTTTCCAGTGTCACAACACCCTCCTAACAGGTATGTTCAGAAGTTTAATCTTTAAACCACACAGGGAGTGCCTTGCATCTTCCCTCTAAACAGAAGCACTGCGAATCCTACTTTCTGACCAGGGCCTTCAGGTTCTGCTTGCAAAGATCTTTGAGGGAGTTTTAAGTTTTTCATTTGGGTTTTTTTGGTGGGTTTTTTTTTTTGAAGCAGTAATGCACACATTAGTTTGATAACACCAGCTACACATTTAACGAGACTTAGTTATGGTCAGTTGCTACCTGCCCCACAAAGGCACTCTTTTAGGTAAGCAATGCACAAGAGAAGGGGCTTAACATGACATTCCACTTTCAGACTAGCTGTATTTTGTGGGGAGAAACACAGAAAAGAGAAGTTCTATTATCAGGTTTATGCCATATGTAGGCATACACTACCACCACAGCTTCAGTTAGCTGGTCCCCGATAGTATAATCCATTTTCCATTTATGCACATTGAACTGTCCAAATCCACTTTTTAAAAACCATGTGATTAAATGTAACAGTAAAATCTGGTTAACATAACATGAACCGAAGTGAACAGAACTTAGTTTACATGACTGCATGCTTTAAATGAAAAGGTAATGTTCCAGAAGACACTAACAAGATTATAGATTTCAGAAAATTATATACTTTAAACTGTTTTTCCATTATGACCTTTCTTCTCCCCTACATCAGCATATTAGTTGTGGCTTTTTTGGTTTGGTTTGTTTTTTTTAAGTTTATCATTATCTTTAAAAGCAGAAAGGTAAACTGTTCCTTCTCCCTCTTCCTATGTACAAAGAGAACAGCATTCACTGATCTATGAAGTACCTAGGCTCTGTGAGTCATTTGTTTTGGAAAAAAAAGCTCCCAAAGGCTATCAAGCAAGACTGTTGAGATAAAGCCTTTCAAGACTTACATCAGGGTTTCCCAGACACTACGTGTACCAGTAAGTGCAGACTAATCATATTTTGTCAGACTGCACGCCACTTCTGAATCCATCTATCAGCATGCCAACGAGGATAATGTAAGCATGAACTATTAGAAGCACACACTACTCCACGCAGCTCTTCTGCATCCTCACACAAGTTGCTTCAGAAGTGCTTCATGGCTTTTTACAAAAGCAAATTAAGACAAATGGACTCATGCAAAGCAAAAACAAGCAGGGGGGACACTCAAGGTTCTGCCTGCCAGCAGGGAGTGAACAAAGCGGAAAGCTACAGAAAGGCTGTTTCAGACTGTAGGAGAAAAGAAGCCCAGCAAACCGGCCAGCTACCCCGTCAGCACAATCCACTGAATAATCCAAAGTGCTGGTTTGGTTTAGAAACGAGTTACTTCAGCTTTTATTCCAACGATCAAAGGCTGCCAGTGACCTAGGCAGTCTAATCAAATCCAGGCCTTGTTAGAAACAGTAGTTGGAATGGCAGTAGCCGTTTTCCTTATGGTACTCGGTCAGACTAACAGCATCATCTGCACTCAAAGCAGGACACAAAGTTTATTTAAATCTAGATATGGCAACACAGCTGCCTCCACTAACAAGGACATCAGGCAGTGTTCTTTAACAACTAATAACTGTCAAATTAAGATGCACACACAGATGTTCACAAGAGCAAGAATTCTCAAAAAAAAACCCACCAAAACCAACTCCAAAACACAAAAAGCCCTAAACTTTTGATAGCCATTTTAAAGAAAACATCCAAATGAAAAGAATACAGTAACAAGCACCAGCACGCCGTCTTACCTCTTCCTGCCTAACAACAGAAAAGTTGTCAACACATTTTCAGCGAGCAATCAAAGCAACTGGAAAAGTCTGGGCATGGACCAAACACTGTTCACAGCTCCTCATAAAACAAAGCATAGAGTGGGACCCACCCTAAGCACCAGTGTTTTCCTCATCTCAACAGCTGAAGAAACACCTAGAAAAGCCTTCAAAGGGGTGAAGCAGCATCCTGAACTACTGTTACACCAGGTAAAGCCATTCAGTTTAATGGAGCAAACTCATGTAAATACAAATGAAGTCTTTTATATGGCAGTGTAAGCCAAGAGGGAACACCTTTATACAAAAGTTTAAAAAAAAAATTGTATAAGAAAAACAGATGTATATTACAGAGTTTCTTCACCTTCATTAAGTAACCAGCACTCATACAGAGATGTTAACACTGGCTTAGCCCAAACAATTTAAATAGCACCATTACTGCCAAGAGCAAGAACTTCCTATTGAGAGATAAATCTACCCCAAAGTACAGAAAACATGCTCATACAAACCAAGACTCCCAGTTATCTGTGGAATGTATCATTTAGCATTTTACCACCTTTTCTGTGACAAATCTACAGATGAGCACCTTGCAATGAAATAGTATATGCAGGAGAAAAAAAAAGTTGTGATCAGTGGTCATTTGGGAAAGCCTGTAACAATCTGGCTCGGGTAACACAGGCACATACAAGACTATACGCAACATACCACCTTGCAACCAGGAAGGAGAACAGAAAGGCACTACCTTTCTTCATTACCCAACTTAACCAGGAGAGAAGGAAAAAAAACCCAAAACTGCACACTAAGTATATGGTTTTATGTGGGTTTCATGTATTAAAAATTGCTATATAATTAGTAAAATGGAGGTAGATGTAAAATCTAAAGGTTAAGAAAAAACTAACTTAAATTAGCTTTCTAAAAACAAACACAAAAGTAGTATGTTTTGGGCTACAGCAGACATACAAATTGGGAAGACACTTGGGAAGGCAAAAGGGGACCAAAAAAAGACATGAGGTTACAAAATAAAAGAGCAAACCATGCAATGCAGAGAGGG
Organism: Mesitornis unicolor; assembly: GCF_000695765.1. Taxonomy (NCBI): domain Eukaryota; kingdom Metazoa; phylum Chordata; class Aves; order Mesitornithiformes; family Mesitornithidae; genus Mesitornis; species Mesitornis unicolor. The sequence goes on from NW_010175247.1 coordinate 104,816, forward strand.
GAAAAAATAAACCAAAGAACGTACTAACAACATCCTCCATAAACAAGAATGAGTAACAGGAAAATTATCCTACCAGTAACAGCAATGAAACACTAGAATAGGCTATTTATAAACATTGTGAACTCTCACAGAAGATCCTGAAAAAGTCAGACATGTCAAGGTAAGTTTATCTGATTCTTGCTTTTCAACTTGGTATTTTAGGAGTGTCCCTGTGCCTACGCAGCCCTTGAGTCTTGCAGCCACCAGCGCACACTCCCAGCCAGAAGCTGGGAGCACCCCTTTCTGACACCTCTGTAGGGAAGGACAGAACCCCATAGCACAGCTCCCCCAGCAGTGATACAAGTCTCTACCTCACTGCCCCAGCATGCTCAGCTCACAGGTACCTGCTGTCGATGAACCCTGCCGCAGAAGGGAGAGATGCTATGCAAAGTAAGGTCAGGATCCAGCAAAGTTACTAAATGTGCTGCAGCACTTGGTAGGTGCTGGTTTTATCCTTTTCAGATCAGCAGGCTGCCATTTCAGAAAGTATGGAGTAAAAATCAATCAGCCAAATTAATCTGGCTTAGGTGTTCCCAGACCATGGCTCCGGTCCCATGTCTGAGAAACACCCAAGGAGCACGCATAACTTGACAAGGATCTGAAAAGCTACAGCTCAACTAATTCGCAATTACAGCACCAGTTGGTGGCCCAAAACACTGTGCTCTGTCATCGGAGCCTCTGCATCACAGCCCTTAATATCTGTGGCAGTAAAAAACCCAGATGTCCAGAATATCCCAACTCCCTTTAACATTAAAGAGACAAAGTTAAATGTAAGAAACCAACTGAGCAAGGACCTAAACACTTCCACTTATATTAGTACTTTAGGAAATGGAAAAGTCTTCTTAAAAAGCACACACTGAATTCAGAACACCTCATCAAGACAAGTGAGACACAGATTTATATCCTCCGAAGTGTTCTTACTATTTTTTCTCACCCTTCTCTAATTGATTTGTATTTGGCTTATCTGCCCGGGATAAACAGTCCCTCAAATGCAGTCATGTCTAGAAATGTTCCTGTAAAATTACAAGTTGGCACCTGATTAATTCTGAGTCCCAGAATAGGAAATTACAGAATTTAACTCTTCATGGTTAAAGCAGAATGTTCTGTCTCCATCGACGTGCAACTTCCACAGGATTATGAGACACAGATGTTCTCATTTCAAGCTCCAAATATTACATAGATTAGCACATATGATAGAGAGAACTTCTTGGGGGGGGGTAGCAAAATCCTTCCTTTACTTTCATAGGAGGCATTTACATTACTGTAAACCAGGAGATACTCCACACAGCACTATAATGTATCCTTACAGATGGCCCTCACAAACACTGGGAGACCAGGAAAGGAGAAGAGTGAGGATGAATAATCAACATCAAGTGTTATCAGTCTTTATTGCTTCTAGAACCCGTTAGCCTTTAGCAATAATTTTCCTTAAAATGAAACAACCAATCCCTAAACCATCTAGGAGCAGACTCTTAGTTGCAGCTTCCAACAATTTTTAATATAGTAAAACTGGTAATTTTGGGTTAAGTATTATTCTACTTGTTTCAGTTGCAGAAACTGCAAAAACAGCCGCAGAAGCATACATGCATTAGCTTCTCAGATGCTGCAGTCCATATTTGAGTCGAATTTAACTTCAGATGTTCATCCCCTAGATGCTACTACTGCCATAGCAGTAACATCAAATACTCGAGCAATCAATCTTACCAACGTACCTGAGAAACCAGGCATTGGCTCTTCTCTAAAATCCCACCGTATTTGGATTAATTCTAACACCTTGGGACAAGCCCAGTAACTAAATTCAAACAACTGACTGCTGAAGGTTTAGTAACCATTAACTTGCTCTTCCTAAAAAAGTCTGAGCATTTTGGATTTGTGGTATTTGGTGCTGGTTCTGAAGTCTGCTGTTTGCTCTCCAAAGCTCTGGCCACTGTGAATGACCATTCATGCTAGGTGTATGTATAATGGATAAAAAGGAAATGCAGAATCTTCTTTTTTCTGTAATAGATAGCTCTGAATCTGTCTGCAAGAGAACCGAAAATTGTGTAGGAAAGTATGCATAGATGTTCTTTGTCCCAGAATCTGGTTAGTGCTATCCATACACCCCTTTTGTATATAAGGTCACAGTTTTTGAAATAATGGCTGTTGGAAGCTTAAACAGACTTAAAAACTTGCACAGATCACCATTGTTTGCAGTCATCAAAATACATACAGCAAATTTAGGTTTTTGAATTTTTTGACTCCAGCATAAATGGAGAGGTTACATTTTTAACAAACTGAATTAAAAAAAACCTGTCAGAAGGCACACAAGGTCTGTTTGCAGAATGCCTGCTCAAATTCCTGCTCTGTGCACATCACTTGACTCAAAGTGTCATCTGAAAGACAGCAGGTCCCAGTTTCTTGTATACAAATTTTTAGCTTGAATCAGTGAATACATTGTCTAAGTTTGCACGACCATAGCTGCAATGGAAAATTGTCTCATTTAAAGAAATAAAGAAAATTCTCTCTCCAAACTTTTAGAACTACTTCAAATACTTTTTGATATCATAACATCACTTGTTATTCTAAAGCAGTCTCCAGTCTTAAAAACTTAAAAACTGTACATCTTTGGCAGGGGAAAAAAAAAAAAAAACCAAACACCTGCATTAGAAGCACCACATTCTTGATTCTGAGGCTGTTTAAAATAACTCTCCATGAAGTCCTACACATTAAACAAAGGGTTGCACTTAAGTTTCTGATCTTTCTGAAGCTTCTTTATGATCAGAAGCCAAAGTCTTGACTTCTATAACTGTACCACATTTCATACAGTTTTAAATGGTGTCTACTTAAATAGAGTTACTGCAGAATCCACTTAAACTTTTCCTAACAGCCAGGCCAAGCAGCCTGGGTTGGGCAGCGCTTGTGGCTGCAAGCTCCCTCCAGACCCCTTCTTGCTGATAACAACCCTGCCAACAGCAACCCACACTTACAAAGAGTTTCAGTACCATACCACTTTCTCTGAAGAGAAAGCCACAGGCCACAAGAACAAAAGCTACAAAGAAAGCCACAAGATTAATACATATTGTAATGATCAGTGCTGTAGTCTAGGTTTACTTTACCAAGGTCAAGTGTAAGGTCCTGCACCTGGGTAAGGGCAATCCCAAGCACAAATGCAAGCTCGAGAGCAGTCCCGAGGAGAAGGACTGGGGGGTGTTGATCAATGAAAAACTCAACATGAGCCAGCAATGTGTGCTCACAGCTCAGAAGGCCGATCACATCCTAGGTGGCATCAAAAGAAGTGTGGCCATCAGGGCGAGGGAGGTGATTCTGCCCCTCTGCTCTGCTCTGGTGAGACCCCACCTAGAGTACTGCGTCCAGTTCTGGGGCCCCCGATATAAAGACATGGAGCTGTTGGAGCAGGTCCAGAGGAGGGCCATGAAGATGATCAGAGGGTTGGAGCAGCTCCCCTATGAGGACCGGCTGAGAGAGTTGGGGCTGTTCAGTCTGGAGAAGAGAAGGCTCTGGGGGTCCTTATTGCAGCCTTCCAGTTCCTGAACGAGTCCTACAGGAAAGCTGGGGAGGGACTTTTTACAAGGGCAGGCAGAGATAGAACAAGGGGGAATGGCTTCAAACTGGAAGAGGGCAGATTTAGACTAGATATTAGGAAGAAATTCTTTACTGTGAGGGTGGTGAGGCACGGATTGCCCAGGGAAGCTGTGGATGCCCCCTCCCTGGAAGTGTTCAAGGCCAGGTTGGACAGGGCTTTGAGTGACCTGGTCTGGTGGGAGGTGTCCCTGCCCATGGCAGGGGGGGTGGACTGGATGAGCTTTAAGGTCCCTTCCAACCCAAACCATTCTATGATAAATCACCCGCAATCTCTATACTTATATTTAACTAACAATCCCATCATTTTGATTTTTATTAGAAAAATACTTCTTGCTGAACACTTCTTGTTTGGTTTGTTTTCTGTACACCAATCACAACAGCCAAGAAATTATGCTATCTGCAAGATTTATGGGGTGACAACCGCCAGAATCATGTCCATGTTCAATTTTTGGTACTCCAATACAACTCAAACCAAATTATAATAGAAAACTGTTATAAAGAGAATTTCATTGCCAATTGTCATTACAGTTTTACTAAGAATTCTGATGTATTGCAGTTTTTTTGTACTTTAATCTAGGTTATGGTATTATATATGTCTATGAAAACAATTCTCAGAAAAACATTTACAGTACATTTGTTTATTAAAAAAACCCAAACCTACCAACAACAAACCAACCAACCAAATCTTGAACACCCTCTCAGTCAGAAGGTTTTATTTCCCAGGACATGAAAAAACACATGAAAAGAAGTTACATTCAAAACACCTGAGTATACTTTAATATTTGCAGCTAGCTGTCTGCAAAAATACTGCAGAGAAACAAAATAGTTAAACACAAAGTTTGGCATCTTAATTGGATCAAAGAAAGAATTCACTAAGTTCACAATAGTTCTTAAAGTAAACAGAAAGCAGAGTCTTTATGTATTAAAAAAAGGTATCCACCTTAAAATGAAGTTCTACACAAGTTACTTATGAAGGCATCTCATTGTGGTCAGCATATATTCTCCTTAGGTGCTACCTCTTCATAATTCCAACATACAAGACAAGTAAGGCCTTGTCTGCATCATTCACTGTTCCAAAACATCCAAAAGAACCTAGTTTGGCCTAAATTTAAATTACATAACCTCCACTTCTTTCAACAGGAGCTTTACAAGTGTAAATAAAGACAGCTTTTGGTCCTGACATGGAAACTTAATTGCATTTTGAATTTACTAGAACACAACGACGTTTTCTTACATACAGCTACGTTCACTCTTTACAGCTAGCAACTGTCAGAAAAAAAATATGAATTTTGCTGTAAGTAAATACACCTTCCATATGTACACCAGATGGAAACATTTTTAAACAGCACTTCAGATTTGCCAGAACAAAGCAGGAAGAGTCACTCATCAGATTCTTGCCTGTACTTCAACATTTAGACTGTTAACCTCTTCAATATTCAAAGCCCACAAAATTGCCACCTTCCATCAGTGAAATACTACTCTTGTTCATAGCGACAGACAATATAAGAGAGAAATCAAGCTCAAAACCTTCATAAGTGTCAGATTAAGACTTAAAGCAGCCAGAAATTTATGTTAAAATTCCTAGAGTAATCCTAACAGTCACGATATAGAAGCTATGTCAATCTGCAAATATAAGCAAGAAGAATGCAACAGCCAGCACACAAATTAAATAGGAGTAATTTCAAGCATTTCACTAGATTTTCACCACTATATTATAGACAGTGAGGTTTTTTTCCAGGCCACAAATACTTACACTGAATATCTCAAGCGTCAAGTAAAACACTTCTATCAGTCACACTATATAGAGTGCTGCCACCCTACCTGCCTTCTGAGGTCATCATGTTTCCTCCAGCTTGATTTTACAACTCTCATAACAAGGAGATAGAGGAAAAGAATGTAGAAGAGTCAATCGATACTACTACACCATAAAAATCTACTGATTCTTCTCCTGACATACAAGGGTTCTGTGAATTTAGATGATTTAGTACTAGCATTTCTGTATCACAGGTACTAAACTTGGACATTTAATATTCCTCTGTGTCCCAGAGGAATGTGGCTGTTCGATTTCAGCTTTGTGTTTTATTCTAAACACAGCTACCTAAATGTAGGTTTTTTCTTAAAAAAAGGAGAAAGAGAAAGAAAACCAAGCAAAACTATAGTGACTTGTAAGATGAGTAACAAACAAGGTACAGAGAAGGCCCGTGACCCAGAGCACTATCTGCAAGAAAGCCCTGCTCTTGCACAGTGTAAGTCATACACAGGAGCTGCACAGGCTTCAAGCTCTTCCCTCCAGCCATAAAAATTATGCAACATGTACTGCCTCTGTGCTACATACACAAAGAACACTTTTATAGAAACAGTTTCACAAAAATATTACAAACGGTTAGAGCAATCACTAAAGTAACCTGTCAAAAAATTGTCAAAATGTTTAGAAAGATCTTCCCTTACTAGTGCAGACCTTTATTTGCTAAAAGGAATAAACTGGAAGGTGCTACGTGAATAACCTAAATTACTACATCTGCATATCCACTTAAGCAACACTGCAATAATGCCCTTTTAGCCTTACAATAGCACAAGCAGTATGATGGCTCCTCTTTTTCATTTCACTTGCAAAGAAATATGTTCACCATGCTGTACTACACACCATAAACCAGACTGCTTATCAGAAGAACTCACAATGAGGGGAAAAAGTGAAGCCAGTTGCCAAATTTGAACTTTTGATTTGACTTAAGATTAATCCTTACCACCCCAAAGGTTAAAAAGTTACATATGAGGACGGGCAATTTCTGGACTTTGTTGCTACAGGAAGTTTTGGCGGCAGATAAGATCAGCAAGCTAAAAAGAGATTAGAAGAATTCACGGATAATAGGTTCTTAAAAAAAAAAATAATAAAAGGAATCAACAGGGATGTTCCAAAACATCTCAAATCAGACAATGGGGTTCAGGGTGCCAGCAGAGGGGAAGCAGAAGGGATCACTGAGTGGCTGCAGGCAGCTTCTTCCAAGCACCTTCTCCTACTGCTGCTCTCCAGAAGAGAGCATGGGACCAGATCGGCCATTGGTCTGCTCCAACAGGACGCTGCTCTAATTTTTAATGCTACTAGAATACTGAACTCTCTCTAGGTCACACAAAACCTAACTCTTTCTATGGGCAGGGAATTCTAGACCTCTGAAACTTGTCTTGTTTGAATTACACATCCTGTTTTCTTTGTTTTGTTATCAAGGGAGTTACATCTAAGATAGGAAGCAAAGACTTTTAGGTTAAGAGTCATTTTCTATTGTTTTAAGTAGTCAGAAGGAAGTCCCAATTTAAATAAACAGCCACACTGCCCAGAGATCAACACTGGGGAAATCTTTACAAGTTTTCTTTATTTAATCTAACATTAATTTTAGATATAACAGCTTTCAAACCTATTTGCATCATTTCGTAGGTCATCTGTTACTACACTACCTTTTGGTATACCCTTATCTTGTATTTCATAACAAACCAAACCTAAATCAAGTCCCTAAAAGCCCCGTTCTCTAGTCATCAAGCAACTTCAGAAAAGTACTGCTACATGTCCCTCTAACAGCATGTTAACAGACATAAGAAACTTAAAAAGACAACACGCTTAAGTACAACACAGACTAAGACTGAATTTTTGACAACTGTGAAGAGTTCAGTATCAAAATTTTACACTGAAGAAAAAAAAATTAAAAAAGACATTATAATCCCTTCTGCAACAGGCAACAGCAAAGCAGCAGCATACATGGGTTAGCGATGCTGCTGTATTTATAGGCTGGATGTGAACAATCTTGTCCTCGTTACTATCATGCACTCACAAACACAGTGTTTTATCTTCGTGGTAAGGAATTATCCAGGAAGAAAGCTTACACTTCCAAGAGACTCTAAACTGAACAGGAAAGTCAAACACAGTGAACTTTACAGGCTTCTAGAGATATACTGCCTGCAGTCGTCTGAAGAATTTAAAACCAAAGCCAACCATGTTAAGATATGGTCTCCCACATCTCAGCTCCCCCACGGCTGCTAAAATGCTGGAAGTCTGCCACTGCCATCACCTTTAACTACTGAAGACCAATAGAGCAGGGCAGCAGGGCTGGCGAGGCAATGACAGAAGAGAAAAAAAAGTCCTGCTCTTGCTCCAGCCGGAGAGCTGTCGTGGTTTAGAGCTAACAATAGATGCGGTGCATTCCACACGTCAAATAGAGCTGCAAATAATGCCGGCATTTTTTGCCATGGTCACACGGAGCACACAGGCCATGTCACTGGAGTTCTCCCCAGACTGGGGTAATACTGGGGGAAGTCTCAGGGCTTCTCTAGCCACGTTTTGGAATGGCTTTTTTAATTATAATCACTGAAGATGAGCTTAAGCAAATAGATTTCTAAAGTGGTTTTTGAGCCGACCAAGCCTTGCCTAAACTGTAGAGTAAGACATGCTAAAGCTAGGAAACAAAAGCTCCCATTTTAGACAAGAACCTGTTTTGCGAACAAGAGCTCGAAAAATCTTAAAAATGCAAGCTAAGTTTAGGATCAATAGTTCAGCTGAAGTTTGTCCAGTCAATCCCAATCACAGGAAAAAAAATAAAATCTTTATAAGAACAAACCAGCATTTTTTAAAATAGCTTTAATTGGCATTATAAAAAATAATGTTCAACAACATAATGTTCCATTAACTTCAAAAATTTTAAGACAACAGCAAAAAAGCAGATATACAGTTTTAGACAAAAAATACAATTCTGCTTCTAATTTCCACAAAGCTCACAATGAACCACAATTTTAGCAAGTGCTAAACATTGCTCATCAGCATTTACTGAAGTTTAGACAAAGCACAGATCAGATAAGCTTCATAAACAACATTTACTTTGCCTGGGCACAGTTAAGTTCCAAAACCCTGAACTGAGCTGAGTTATTGAGGTAAAACACAGAAAACAAGAACAGCTACATGCATTAACACAAGTTTGAAAACTCCACTACAAATCAAGTCCTTTTTACCCTATTTCATTTTTTGGTAGCAGCTCCATGACTTCTGGGCAACAAACCCAAGCTCTAAAGATGATCCTGTGGATGTTCTGATCATCCCATCTACAGGTATCTGCAATCCTACAGTAATCCTATGGAAAAGCACTTGGCAAGTAGAGAACAAAAGGACAGTGAGTGCCAAGTGAAAAGAGAAAGCATCTGTTCTGTTAAGAACTCCACTGACAGAGGTTAAAAATGCATGTATCCATTACAGATTTTCATTTGTGCCTCTGCTGGCCCTGCGAGTTAAGATGTGCAGATGGGACTGAAAAGCAGCACTCATTTTTCTGAAAGGAACATGACGCTACGGCTAAGAAAAATGGTCACTTACCTCGCACCTCTGGATTTTACTTACTACAGCAACTTTAATTCTCTCAGTACATGCATTAGCTAGAGCTGGATAAAAAGACTGGACGCTTGTCACTTCCATTCCCTTTTTCATCTGTTCTTCCATATTATCCATGAAGCGTTTTAAGCCTAACATCTGATCGGGAGACAAGTAGCACGAAGTTACTCAAACCTAAGATACTCAGCAGTGTACAGCAGATTAAAGAAATAGTAGCTTGTTGCAACACAAAAAAATGAAAAGGTTTCCACTTTTTTGAGTCATTTTGCAGACAGAAGTTGTCATACTGACTATTTTTAATGAAAATTCAGCTAGGTTTTAAACTGGTAATCATGGATTACTTTTAAGAGCTTATCCCCTAAGTGTACCAACTAGCTACACAAAAAATTAGCATTTCATAACACTGTGTAGCAGTATTTCCAACATTTTCAGGCTTCACAATTAAGCTATGTACAAAGAAGGCAAACTGCACCTATCTTTTCTGCCAAGTGCAGAAGCCACAACTACTGCTAATTACATCCCAGCGAAATTAACTCCCATGGTACAAAACAGCTTCAATCAGAGATTTATTTTCAAGTAAAACACCCTGCTCTAAAAACCACTAGCTTACACTGTAGGAGAAGAACATACCGACTATAAGTCACAAAATATTCTATAATGCACTAGACTTCCCTGAAGGTTTTTAAACCATCTAGATTCCTGTTACAACAATATACCTCATTCTGATGAAAGCCTGGAGTTTCTCCTGAAAGTCGGAGCAAGTTCAACCACTACAGAACTGAGCTACAATTCACTGCAGCAAAAAATAGCCTGGGTCAAACAGAAAGGACTTTAATCAGGTACCTACAACACACAGGTACCATGGGTAAGGGAATGACATTTGAAGCATACTGCATTTGTGCAACTACAGCAAAACAAGAGTTTATGGTAAAAAGAAGGTTCTTCTTTCAAAACCAACCGCCTCTTCTCTTTCAGGTTATTATCAGTAGGCTGTAGCCCAACAGCTTACCTGATAAACTGTTACACCCTACATGGATCCCAAGAGGGCAATTCTTCTCAACACGATGCCTCGAACATTACCAGGGAATCTCATACCATTCTCACTCTTTATGCTTTAGTCTCTTCTCTGCGATACTATTGGTAACACTAGCTACAGATTGCTCCACTCTGCTTTTTACAAAGCTCATGTTTTCAACTGTATAAAAATCTGCAAGCTTCAACCACGACAGATAACTTTTTGTCTACTTTGTGTCTGCATTTACTATGGATTTTTTCCCCCATGAGAAAATTCTGAATGTCATAGCTACAAGCCTCTGTTTTCAGGAGACTGCAGTTGTCGGGCTTAGACTGAACAGATTCTATTCCAAGCTGAGGAGAGACTCGGCAAAATTTTCCCTGAAATTACCACCACTGTGTTTTCAGCTGCTGTTCAGAACCTCACACCATGGAAGGACGTCAATCCAATTTGCCAAAGCCTGTGGCCCAGTGGTTCCCTCTCAGAGCAGATGACAGGTTCTGAACGGGGAAGGAAGCAAGCTGTCAGGTTTATAAAGATCTATGTTTAACTGGAATCCTAAGAAAAATGGCAGCACAAACTATCAGTAGAAATCTGTTAAGAGATAACAATTACATCTTCATTATTACTTAAGAACTAATAATGTCAAATAAGTTTAATTTCCTCTCGGTCTTCTGAAGTCCTACACTAATTACCATGGAGAAGTAGCAGATGCTGTAGTATGACTTGGTTCTTGACAGAATTTACAGGGCATTTTCGTAAGTGAAATATACACAAAAATACTCTAAGAAAAGCAGAAAGGAGTCTTGAAAACCATATTCACATAGCAGCTATCACTGAGAGAAAAATACATCAAGTGCAGTTTTGCAATGCCTGTGCTGCAGCAGAACCATGAAGAAGTAGAAGGGTGTGCTTGCTATCATCAAAGGATGGAAGCCCTGAACATGCAAACAGAAAGGAGGACAGGCTAAGAATTCTGAATAATACCAGCATACTGGAAAAGTGAGTGGAGAGAAAGAAATTCAGCTCTACGTTTAGATCCATTCCAGTGAACAGATGTAAATCAGACTAGACTACAATCAGCCTTCGCTTCCATATGATGTAGACCAAGAGGGGCATAACAACTGGCAGGAGATCTAAAAAAACAGCCCACAATGAAAGATTAATGAAATTGGTCATTTTCATCTGGAAAAGACTTAGCAGAAACATAAACCCTCATACTAGAGGTGGCTTCAAAGAAGAGAATAAACTGTTCTCTACTGTCCACAGTTAGTGAGTATGGAAGCCTTAATATACAGAAGGAAGTATTTAAATCAGATAGTGAGACAAAAACTCCAAAGATAATTCAGAATGGGCAAAGATAATTCAGAATGGGCATAAGTTTCCCAACAGAGGTGACATCACCTCAGATTAAAAATACATTTGACTGAGATGCCCAAACTGCAGACTACAAATCAGAGTCTGCAAGAAAAATCTGTCTGCCAGCCTGCTCCCTGGCATTATTTTCCCCCAAGATACAGCCAGAGAGCACATACAGTCATCTTGAAAACCTGTTTCTTGTTGCTGAGGGTATCACAACACCTCCCTCCTTACTACTACCCAGGCCTGCATCTACCATGCAGCCAAAACACACTTCCAAGTATCTAAAATGAGTCACCTAAATGGACCATCCCATTATATGCAACAGGTGAACGTTACCTGTCTTTTAGCAATATGGTAGAGAGATCAAGATGGACCAATTCATCTTCGGAAGCCACATGGTCTAACTCACACAAAGCACTAGAACAGTGAGCTAAGTGTCACGGATCTTCCTAGTCCTATCATAAAAACTGAAATAAGTATTGATGGATCTTAGTTTGGTTGAAGTTATGACTCTGATTAAGCACAGCACGAGCAGAAAGATTCCTGGAGTTACAGTGTTCCTCTCTGGTAAGCACACACTGCTGTAATCACAGTTTAAGTTTCCCTGACATGCACATTCCACCAGCAGGACAAGAATTACCAAGAGTTACGCTGATTTTAGGTAGCACATGCAGTTGAGAATCTAGCTGTTCCAAATCTGTCCATATTTCAGATAACATGGCACATTATCTTTGGCTTATTATTTCAATTTTTAAAGAACTTGAGAAACTGCACTATAATATGGTTAAAAAAATAACCTTCAGATTTAGAAAAAAGTACAAGAGTTGATAACAACCAGAAGTTCTGGTGACTTATATATGAGAGGAAGGAATTACTTAAGGTTGTAAAACCATTTTAAAAAATCTTAACTATATACTGACTTCTCTTGTTCCTCCCACCTTTTTTCTCAGACTACCTCTGACTTAGGTTAGGTGGACTGAGGAGCAAATGAACAGCCAGTAAGTTTCTTCATTATACAGCACGTAGTGACATTTTTTGCATGTTATTCAAAGTTTGGTCTGAATACCGAATTCAGAAGTTACTTGCAGTTTAAGCACAGGGTCATCTGAGAGCTTCCAACTTGAACATGCTTGTTTTTAGGAAATGAGCAAAAAATGGAAATTTAAGGAGAAACAGATGGGAAGTTGTTTCCTCCATGGGAGAGCTGAAGCACAATAACTGGTATACCAACTCTTCTGATGTTGAGCATTAATCCAAGATGATCTAGGGCTTTTGTCTTCAGTGGCCATAAAACGTTCTCTGTGCTTTGAAGGATTAAGGTATATGCTGAATAACTTAATGTTGTGACAGATCAGACCCACAGTCTTAAGTTAGTCGATAAGAAAACAAGTCAGGACATAGCTAGTGAACATCCGTGACAACTCTGAACTCAACCAACACCAAACTCTTTGAAAGTAAAAAGCAGTCAGTTCTTGCAGAAAACACTGAGCTGAGACCATGAAATAATTTTCTCTCCAAGCAGTTCCCTACCACATTCATTAAGGACTTTCCAACATCTGCAACAGAGAAAGACAACAACCACCAAAAAAAAAAGCAGCCTTCAAACCACAATCTAATTATTTCTGCAAAACAGAATCCAGTCTCTACTGGAGGGGAGGGAAAAATAACATATAATCATTCACACACTTCAACATCCTTTTTACATAATTCTGCAGATAGTGTATGCAGACAGGTATTAATTAATGACCAAGAGCTGGTAGACTAGTGTGACTGAGCACTCAAACACAGAGAATATATTAATTTCTTTTCAACAGTCAAACAGAACTTGGGACTACTTGTGTAAAATCTACAGGATTTGCCCCAATTTAATTTCAATTTTAGTGGGAAGATGATGGATATGAAAAGCTGTTTTGTAATAGCTCTAGTTATAGCAGCATAACACTTGAGCTTTCAAAAAAATAAAATCAAGATGGTATGCACTACCCATACACTGATTGGTTTCATCTGGACATGGAGATTAATTGCTGCTTTACCTGCTGCATCTTTTTGCTCATTTTGGATTGCTACTCCATTGTACTATGAAGCACAACAGTACAAACTCCTCAAAGCAATAAAAAAAAAGGAAAAAAGGATTAGAGGGTACAAAAGGAAAAACCGTGTTTGATCCTAGCTGTTCATTTTTGCTCCATTCCAAACATACACTTGGAAAATTTCTGTGAACATTTTCTTTAGCCCTGGCTGCTGTCAGCAAAATAGTAGCTGTTACCAGACTTGGACGAAAAAGGAGAGGTGTGGGCTACGCAGTAAGAGAAATTAAGAGATTACTCCCACAACATTACAGTTGGATTTAGTGTCCAATTAGATAAAAATGGAGTGGTAGTTCATACACCTGAAGATAAATTGATTAGTATTTTAAAGCATTTAACTTTTAAATGCTCTTTGTCCTACAACCAGAATGCTTTTAGAACATTCATTTTCTATTTTGAGCTCCTTTAAGATTTAGCCAACCAACATACTACTATTAACTTGCATCTCAAGTTTCCCAATGCCCTGTACATGTTCTAGTTACAGATAAAACTGTTAGCTTTACAATTAAATCACTTTCTTCCCCACTCCTCAAGGGGAGGTGGCAGTTTTACAAATTCCTACTGTTTTCTGTGCCAAAAGATACCACTAAAACAAGCCATCACACATAGCAATGCAAGCCACAGGCAGTATCTTCATTCTCACCAAACAGCTCTGCAAGAGAAGCAAAGATTCATCCTCCCAAAACAGAAAGCAAAAAGCCCCCAAGCATCCCCATCCATGTCTTTAAATCATTTCTCCAGCAGAGCTCAGGTTTGATCTCACCAAATACAGAATGCAGCAAGAATTTTTTTTAGGTTGCATCAGGTTCCCTTTGTGCACACAGAGGAATGGTTTTTGTTGGGTCTGCCTGGGAACAGGCGTGCAACGCGCAGGCACTGAGCTCTGAATTAAGGAGCAGACTGCAAGGAAGAAAATGGTACCATTAAAGGCTGCCTGCTCCTTTAGTGATGCTCTGTGTGAGAGGCATCCCCTTGGGAAAATGAGCAAGATAAGAGTACTGAGAGATGTTCTGAATCACTCCTAACTTCATTTGGACTTTCTTTTAACTTCAGCTTTATTAAGAAGATACACATGTGAGTAAATTTACAACATTAAAAAACCCCAGCTACTTACAAATCTGTTTCAGACTGACTATTAAAAGACATGTTAGACAACAGTTTATTTCAGTTTTAAGAGCAGAAAAAGTGATGGTATTTGACCTGCTAATTTTAGTATCTAACTTAGTTTCAGCTTAGATTTTGTAAGTTGGCTTTCAAAATCCACAGCAACATTCAAAGAACTGCTTAAAGATGGATTATCATATAGGATAAACATCACAGAACGTAAGACACAATGAACGCATTTTATTCTTAAAAGCATAGTATTAAACATCTGCACTTTCAAGTTTCTGTACTTCAGTCATCTATATCGTATGACAACCTTTGAAGCAAAAATCAAATTATTTTTGCCTTCTTTTCCACAACGGAAGTCTAACTAGTTTATAAAATAATGCCTTACTAGATGTTGCCATTTGTCCATTCCTCAATTACTGGTTCCAGAGCCAGGGAAGGTAATTTTCCCAAACATGTCCTAAACATTTATTCCAGAATCCAACTAGAGTGAATGTAAAGAGCCTAAACGCTGAGATTAAGCACTGGCGGAAACGGGGAGGTAGGGAGAGGAGGCGTCAACATGTTCAAACATCAACGTTAATTCTAATCATTAAAAATTAACTGGATCTTTTGGTTTAAAGATTCACATAGTGCCATCTGCATTCACTTTCTCTGCATCACATTTAAAGGTTTTTCAGAATTCATAGCCTAAGATTTATTTCTCCATGCGAGAAATTTCTCCCTTTTGAAGTCTTAACACATTGCTTGGCAATACCATCCCACCTCGAGGAAGATCACCACCACCCCTTTTTGCCTGGTCGAAAGCCTGACTGCGTTGCACAGGTGTTCCAGCCACCCGAAAACAAAGAAAGGCTCTGCAAGTCCCCTGACGTCACCGCAGCTACAGCAAGCACCAGAATAGAAACTCCAATATACGCTTCATACTACAGTCCTACAGGAAGTCAGAACCATCCCCTCCTGTCAAAGTAGAGCATGAACGTGCGGAGATGTGTGCTGAGAATACAAATTTAATATATCCTGTACTAAGTGACATTCTGTTTGTTGCATAGCAACAGGGATTTGCTGCAGAAAAACAATATGGAACTTACTTATTCTTCACTTGCCAAGCAACAATTAACCCCAATCGTACTGAGAAACAGAACATCCACGGCATAAACATTATCTTCGTCACCAACCTAACAAAGCTGCTGCATCCAACACTTAATCTGTTTTACATTAAAGTAACTCTGTACATTTAAGTGGTTGTAGGGTATGGTGCTGCTGGAGAAAATTCACTGCTAGAGTGGATATGGCTAGCAACATTTTAATTCTATAGTCATGTCCAAGAAAAAGTTCTTAGATGCATAAAATTTCCCATCTTAAGTGTGGGATGCTTTCATTATTTTATATCAGATTTTTTGTCGTATCATGTAAAAAAAAATAAAAGCTTTCAACTTCTAGAAGAAAAGCCTATGGCTTTATTTCTAAATAGTTTTGCTTTGTTTTGTTTTTCTAATGTGTGTTTGTTTGGGGAGGTGGCTTTGTCTTACAAAAAATTAAAAATCAGCATCAACATCAACTACTTTGAGATCTGTTACAAATGCTGAGGCTAAACTACGTGTGAAGATCTAAACTGCATTCCTCTTCATAGGAGAGAAAGTTTTTTGTAAGGCAGTATGAATTGCATAAAATCTCTCCCCCTTCCCCAAAGAGTAGCAAAATTATGATCGCTCAACTGGTTGGGAAATTGATACATCATAAGTTATATGAAAAGATGCAATGCCAAATTGGGGAGATTCCTCTCTCAGTTTTTTGTTTCTTTGGGTTTTTTTAAACACCCTTCCCATTCCCAGAGAAGAGCTTCCTGAGAGTTACAATCAAAATATCTAATGACTGGGCTTTGAAGTGAGTTCAATCCTTACACCCCCTCCAGCTATATACATACGTAAAGACAAGGAGCTCAGTTCAATTCAGGAGGAAAAGCAAAATTTCAAATACATGGATGTTGAATACCAAGATTGTCACTATATAAGCCACTAAACCCAAAAGTATTCCTAAGAGTTACACTAACAGCTCAGTCTTCATCCTAGCATCGCTTACAAAATATGTGCAATTTACTTAGAAGAACAAGAGAAAAAGTTATGAAGACCTTACTATATAAGGCCTAGGTAACATAAAATGTACCATCAACAAATAATCTTACAAACACTTTACAATTCAAAATAGCTAAGGAGTTCTCATACCATACAGTCACTTCTCTCCCTCTTTATTCACAACCAGTGAGGCACAACAGAAGGGACCAGATAGAAAACAGATACCTGATCCTAGGTGAAGATTGTGCATCAAATATTGGGAATCCTAACAAGCAAACACCTTTATACACAGGCAGCACACAGAGGTTAAGAGTACACATCAGGAACAGTCTTTTCTATTTATTGTTGGGGCATGGAGGAGTACAAAAGAAGAGGTTGCTTGTTCAGCATCTCTGTCCTAAGAAAAGGATACCCATGAGTCGAAGGCAAGATAGTCAGGGTACTCAGAACTGGCTTAATGGTACACTCTTCTATCCCGTGATGACTAACTAGGGGCTTCAACAGGCCAAAAGTAAAATCCTACTATTATGTATTATTAAGCATTTGTCGTGTCTAAAGATGCAACCCTTGCAATGCAAGACACTTTTAACTGCATCTTACAGATTTACCGTACACAAGTCACGCTCATGACCAAGACCATGTCCCTGGAGAAATAACATAGATGGGCTCCTCAAACAAGGCACAAGCTTTTTTTCTCAGTGATTCCCAGTAGTCAGATGCACCAAAGGAACATACACCTTCACACTTTACCCGAGAACAGTAACACTTGGAAAGCATTTTCAGTTTCACATTGGCATTTTTCTCTGCAATGCAATCTCCACTTACTTTATGCAGACTTCATCTTCACAGAGATGCTTACCTGTTTTCAGTCACCTAATTCCTTATTCTTTGAAATAAGAATTATACCAAATATCGCAACTACTAGGCCAGACATCAAAACTATGAGCTACCTGTAAAAAAAAAACACACAGCAACATTTACCTGTATCTGCAACGTGCCTGCAACAATCCACACAGTACAAAATCTCCACAGGGTGTCTCCAAAGAATCGAATAACTTTCTCAGGAACTCAGCACTTGAATGTCTGAAAGCTTGCCTGTGTCCTGGTCCCCACCACTGCAGCAGTTGATCTAATAAAAGATACGGCCTCTTCTTATAAAACCTTTGTCTTGTTTATATCCTTAGAGCAACACAGCTACAGCAACAGTAGTCATAACCTGCAAAGCAACCTTTGTGTTTATCTTACTGTCATCCAGTTGCGGATTTAGCTACTGCTGAAAGCAGTGGAAACAGAAACATAGAAATGTTCTATCAGTGGTTAAGAAATGTATAGCCAGTAAAAAATACAGGAATATTCTTTGGTTTTAAAGTTGCCTTTATAGTATGCCAAACCAAGAAGCCCAAGACGCACTATTCTTCCAAACTTTATGAAGAGAGTACTCTAAGATATTGCCAAAACACAAAATTAAGTCCCTGAACCCAGCAGTCCACATATCTTCACCACCTCACTTAGTGGTGAGGTCTGATGTAAAGTTTGAAGTACGATTTTGAGAATAATTCATACATAATGCAGTTAACTGAGGCACTCATGAGACTAAAGGCTACTAGACTCAGCACACCGTACTGTGAAACTAGAACAGTGGTGACACCACCATCTTTGAGACTGCAGCACAAGATCTTTAGGGTACAAAATGTGTTTAATTTACTTCTTTTACATATTTGATGCTTAGGTTTTCTCTCTCAATCTCAAGTCAAAATTTTCATCTGAAACCTACTACTGCATTTCCAGACAGTAGCTAAAAACCCAGAGAGACCACTGAAATGCTACAAAAACCTCATTCTCAATTACTTTCCAAAACATGTCATGCTGAAGTACTGGATTCAACTTCTGCTTAAGTTTATGACATTACTCAAGTGCTCTGGCCATTCATCTGCTCTTGCTTCTACTCGTGATTTAACACAGATTCCCTCCTAGCTTTCTAAGATTAGCCCAACTCTTCAACCTTCTCTTGGGCAGAAGAACATTGAGCTGGACAGGTCTTTCACATCAAACAGCAGGCTCTAACCTAGAGAAAATCAGTGACTACTACATACAGTGACTACTGTCTGCATGCTCCATTTCAGACCAGATGGTTCATATCTGACTAGGAAGTCAGTCCTGTGTTCAAAACATGTTTATTTCATAGACATATACACACCAAATGGAGATACAAAGTATCAGCTACTTCCTGCACCATCCTCCTGCTCTACTCACTCCAAAGTTATTCAACTAAATACATCAGTGTATAATAATAAATTAAAATCTAATAGTAGCTTCTTCAGTTCTGACTATATTCAGACACTTCCATCAAAGCAGAAGTATTCTGAACTAGAAAAGAAGGTACCACTAAATGTAGTTTCCAAAAACAAAAAAAAATTGTATTTTTGCTAAAGCAGTACATAACTACAACCAAACCATACCTGCTCTTAAGTAATACGTCCAGTGATTAGACTTACAAATGCTGATCGTTTTTGTAACAGTGCTGTCATTCACTACTTTGATTTATTATCTCTGTCATAATTAGGTTCATTTGGATTAGGTTTCACTGTTTTGTCAGTCTGGCCACACCATCTATTTCAGACAATAGATAACAATGTTTATTCTGAAGTTGTAAAGTCCATTTAACTTAATCCACGGTAGCCAGTTGCAGTTTCCTAAAAATGGGCTTCGTAAATGTGTTCAAGAACACAGTACAAGTTTCCTAGCAAAGTTTCACTACGTTCAACTTGAAGAACAAACCAACAAGTTAAAAAAAACCCAACCAGATCTCTTCCATTAACTTAGACTGAGTACTTTTATAGAAGAGTCAGCACTGTTTAATGGACTAAGGTTTGCCAAAAGGACCATATACTTTCCTCAAGTATCAACAAGAGTTCAACATGAGAGGAAATAAAAGGTGTACACATCACTATGCACTGTTTATATAAGACTCCAAGCTTTTAAAAGAAAGCAAAGAGGAGGAAAAGATTTTACAGAATAGGAAAACATACAGAGAAAACAAGTTTCCAAAACAAGGAGCAGTGTGTGTTGTTCACTGTAACATACTGACATGAACATCTACAGAAAAACTCTTGCTAGTTTAAAGTTGAAAGCTTGGTACCTAAAAAGCACTTATATTTAACAAAAGCTATTTTGAGAGCTAGTGATTTTAAGCAGCAACACTACTAGGTTCAAGGCCCACATTTACTCAGAGCATATGCCTACGTCAGATTTGCAAAGCCAACCAGAAAGCTGAATGGAACCTAAAATTATCAATCACCTCTTTCCACCAATGCCAGCAAAAATACCACTAATACAGCAGTATTAAAAGTTTTGTTGGAAGTACATGAACTACAACAGAAACCCAACCATCTTCCCATTTAGCATCTGCATTTTCAATCCTCTACAAAAAGAAAAAATGCAACTTAAATGGAAGGCTTCACAAAAATACACAAATCTAGTAGATCTGACCACATATGAAGACATACACTGGTTTACACAACTGAAATGCAAAAACATATGCCAGTATAAATAAAGAGACCACAATAAAAGATTCCCTTAACTGCATGCCCTTCAAAGTGTTTCAGTTAAAAAAATCTGGTATCACTGTACAGTAACCTGTAAAAGTGACAGCAGTCAGTGGCCTAAAAAAACCTTAACTATTAAACTATATTTTAGGAAGCTGCTTTAAGGAGAGCGACACATACATAGAAATTTATTTCCTCTAGAAAGAAAATTAAAATATTTCTCTAATTACTATAAAACTGCAACTAAGGCATAATAGGGGCTTTAGCTATTCGAGTGCCTACTCTTGCTCTTTTACTATTCTGCTAAATTCCAAGTTTTACAACTTCTTCTTTTTAAAACTAGGCAGCTAGTATGCCTGGAATACACAACCACAAGACCTCACCTTCTTTATGGAGTATGCAGTAAGTATAGATTACTTTGTAACCTGATCCAGGAAACTGAAAAGAAGTTTCAAATTTGTGAAGAATAACAAAAGAATGAGAGAACAATTGAAACAAAATCCTTCCCAATCTTGTTTGTGCTGCAAACCAGGAGTTTAGAGTTATTTCTGGCAGCACACCAGTCCAGCAAAGTAGCATTTTTGTACCACCCTCTGGAGTGCAATCGGTTTCCACTTCTCTCCCTCATACTTCACTGGGTGTCAGTACCTTTCTTTACCATATTTAAAAAGAAAAAAAAAAAAGAAAAAAAAAAGAAAAAGAAGAATAAAAGCAAAACATCATAACAGCAACTTACACACTTAGCAGAGAAACATACTGGTTTTAGGACTAAACTCAACGCATAGGAAGTTACAGCGAGGAGGGGCAGTAGGGACACAACACTGGCTTTTCATCTGCCAAGGTTAAATATTGACAGATACAGAAGTGGCTTTGCTCCCATACTAATCCCAAGAACACAAGGTAATATATAGAGTTCACAAGGACCACTAGGGAAGGGCAGGGGTGGGGGGAGGGAGTGAGGGAGGCACTATCAAAAATTACTTCAATATATCAAAGTTGTTCAGCAAGGCTTCTGTCTCTGCTAGATTTACTTTTAGCTACTACTAAAAGTCAATTTTTTTGAATCGATCATAAAAAACATTTATCTTCTGCTTTCTCTCAACACCACAGCACTCTTAAAACCTAAACATGTCTGGATGTTTAGAGCTGGCACATGTATTTCTACACTGCTGAGTTGAAGCAGGCATGAACTGTCAAGAGCAATTCTAGATGAAAGGTCAAAGGAAAGGAGGGAATAATTCTGTTTCACAAAATACATTTGCTATCTAGTAATGAAAGCAAAAGACTATATCCAGCGGTTCAATAATCTACTTCTAGAATAGCTCTGCATGAAATGCACTGGCATAGCAAGAAGCAGTCCTCATCAAGAGGTACTTCCAATCTCACGCCAAGGTACACTACTTAGGGCATAAGTGTGCTAGCAAAGCATCTGCCGAAACAGGTGTGGGAAGATCAATTCCTCTCCTTCTTATGGTAATGTAGAAAAAAAAGCTTTTACAGTGGTCTGAAGTAGGATACCAACTAACTCGGTCTTGTTTTCTGACCTCCAACAAACAACACAAAGCCCTGAGTCAGAGTAAAGAAAAAACTGCTGTGTACCCTTCCAGAGAGCATTCCTGAATTATACACACTCTCAGACGGTTTCTAATTTTTAGAAGCTGACAACATAATTGCTAAGATGGTCATAAGTAGCTTTTTCTAAGAAAATTGTATTCCGATTCCCACACCCTTCATTCACACAGTAATCTTTTAAAGATTTTTACTATCAAAATAATTCACTAAACTATCCAGAGACCTTGAGAGCAAAAAGAGTTGTCAGATTCTGTATCAGGTGGGCAGAAATAACCCATCCAAAAATTACTTGCAACTGTCACAAATACAGTGCTAGCTAAAGATTGCACTTCTATCAGACAGATGACTCAGTCCATCTGTTAGTTTACTTAAGAACAAGGAAAGCAACCTGAATTCTTGTATCCACCTGAAAAAAAAAAAACCCTGCCTACACCACAAATTTTACTCTGGAGATATGAGCAATTTTAGGAACTGTATCAGTTGCAGTTATGCGTATCCAGTCTAATTTAACTGCCTGCTTGTACTTCCAACATTTTGTCAAAAATTTCTGAACTAAATTAAGCTTTCTACTTCAAATACACTATTCATGCAATTATTAAAACTAAAGTAAAGGCACAATTCCGAAGTGTTACCCTACATATCGATGTACACGGTAACTTAATGCCATCATTGAAATTAAAGGCTTTGCTACACCGGTATTTTACTACCTTAAACAACTGCAGTAGACTGAACTGTACTACTGTCACTAATAATACAATGTTCTTGTATACCCACTGTTCTGGAAACCCTAGGAAACCTGTGTGGGTTCCTTCAAGAATTCATAGTCCTAATGAAAGTACATGTTTTGTTACTTCTGCTATGGGCTTTCACTCACGTATTAAAGATGTGAAAAAAAAACCCTCAAAATACTGAGTACGGTATCGGATATCTTACACATTTAAAATATAATGAAAGCTTAGCAACCCAGGCACAAAATACACTGAGTTTTAAATGGTAACATGAATAACATTCTAAAGCAACATACTTGAGCAGAAAAGCTGCTGAATGTAAGTAGAAATTTTAATATAGTTTAAAGACCACAAATTTAGCTTTTCATCTTGAAAACACAACTAAGGATATGACATGATTTTCTAAAAGCACAAATTCTGTAACAATTTAGCTGCTTGCCCTATCTAAATACAAAATGAACATTCACACATATGATATGCATAGTAGACCATCATAAACACAAATTAATATAATAGGCTTTGGAAATACTATAATTTAAAATTCTAAAAAAATACTGTTTTTTTCCCAGTTTCTGCAACTTGGGTAATGAAACCAGAGTAAGCAGTCTGCTTTCTGACTAGGACACTAATGAAAAACAATTCTTTCCCACACAAAGAAATGGACATAGTAATCCCAAGAGAAGGCTGCACAGTTTGATTTAAAAAAAGTCAGTATCTTGGGAAGCTCATTTATTTTTATTGGAGTTAACATATAAAATGACCTAGATACCAAAAAAAATAAAAGTTTAAGAGAAGTCAGTTAACCTTCACTGTAGAATCCCAACTCTAGCAGTAGAGTTGTTTATCGGCTTTCGTAACACAGATATCAACAAATGCTTCAACAAAAGTCTGTTCACACGTGTTCTTCTCGTACGAATACGATGGCAAGTCACACTATTACTAGAACCAGGGCACCAAATTTTGCCTTAAATACCTTCCCTCCCCCACATTCCAGCCAGCTAGTAAATGGAAACATCACTGAATATGCCTGTTCCTGCATACCTATTATGAGAAGTGCACGCAAGAAACTATATCAAGAGCAGAACTTCATCAGCTAACCACAATACAATAAGAGCAACAGGTGTTCATGGGAATCAACTGTTTACCTAAAGCGGGACACACACACACACACATGCCCTATTCAAGCTGGCTCCTGAACCAAGTAACTTCATACTTAGGCTAGACCATTTAACTGGGATATTTAATCTCCAAAGTTTATCAGCAACCTAAAACTCCTAACAGATGCTACCCAAATAGCATATAATTTTAATGAGAATACAAAGCAGACTTCTGCAAGAATTAATTCTTGTGTACCGCTCTTGTTTGCGTCTTACTGAATTGCTGATTATTTTATAATATGAAGGTGCTCTTTACAATAATGTTTCATTTCATATGACATAATGAAAACCAGGTTGCTCTTTGGTAACTGACCAGCTAACAACCCATATAGGATGTGAGATCTTAACACAAAATCATGAGAATTAGTTAGGGCTTGTGATGGCTGAAGAACTGGCTCTCGCACACGTATGTGTCAAAGGACAGAACAGAAACTGAGGGATTTGGGGTTTTTTCCCAGCTCATCTCAGAATGACTTCTAGCATTTCTTTTTGCATTCTTTGGAGCACCAACTGCATGGTTACCTGCAGAACAGCAATAGCAGAATGCAATTTATGCATTCCAGGAGATCATCAACATCGGGTCAAAAATACGCTAAGATTTAACACCACCTGCAAATAGAGGAGCTATATATGAAACACCGGTCACTCCTTCCTCATCGCAACTTGCCTTGACCAACAACTACACATTAAAAGACATTGCCTGAACAAAATGCAGCATGAAGATACTGTTAAAACATGTTTCGGAAATATACCTTCAATCCTAGTCTAAACAAGTCCAAAGACAGAGCATGCAGTGAAAGCTTGCCATTGTACTGGAGTTGGACCAATTAAACAAAACCGAGTCAATTTAATAGTGCTTCTATAGAGAGAAAGTACTTCTTCAAGCACATCATTTTCTTAGTCTGTGCAGTTTGCTCCTTTTTTTGAAAGGCTTAGAAATGCGTGTTCTTGAAGTCAGATTTCTTTGAAATACTTGATTACCACTCAAAAGTGACCATCCAACTGCTTTTCCCTCCTACCAACTTAATGCTCTACAGTCACAAGAGCAGGTAGAAAGTTTCAGACCTATTATATATTCATTTGCCTGTATTTACTAACAGCTTCAAGTCAACTATTCAAACATCTAAATAAGCAACCTAAGGGCAGGTCCAACCTAGACACTTTCCTGTTACTCTGGTTAAGAGAAGTAGTTGTGCTCCCTCCAGGCTGGCAGAAGTCCTAGCACACATACAGTTACATCAGCAAAAGAGCAGTCTTGCTGGTATAGCTTACTTCACTCAGCATCACCCGGACAATTAAAGTACTTTTTGCCAGTACAAAAAAAACAAATTTATAAGGGGCTTCCTAAAATATTTATGCCTACTCTTGCTAGATTAACAGCAGTCACTGTGTTAAAGACTGTCAAGATAACTAAAACCAAAAACCCTTTCTGTTTAAAGGATCCTGGTACGAACTGTAAGTTTTATAAGTTATAACTTTTTATTTGCAGAGCATCTGACTTCCACATGAGCAACACGAATAAGTGAAAATAAATTATCACGAGACAAAACAAAGCTTAAAATAACATAAGACATAAATACCTGCAGTTAACAAAAAAAACTAGGGGGAAATACAGAGCACAATTCTAAACAACACAGCAGGGAGGCTGTTCGTATGCTTCCTCCTTCAATGCTACCCTTTCCCTTGAAGGTGCACACACATCGGGCAGGGGGAACCCTTAAAGTTCAAAAAACATAATTAGGATTTTGCTGTCATTTACAGAGAATTCTAGTGGCTCAGCAGTTTTACGCAGCAGGGGAATTTGCCGATTTTCATCATATAAATCCTGCCGAGAAATACTCCAAAGGACCTCACGACTTAGGTTCATCTTTAAGACAAAGAAGGTTCAAATCCAACTACAAGCCAGGCAGTATTTTGCAGGAAAAACAAAACAAACAGAAAAAAGAGTAACTCATTTCCCCAGCTGTTTAACGGAGGGACAGGCCTACCGGGAGCACAGCGTCCCCGCAGAGACAGACCAGCGCTCGGCTACCGAGCCGCATTTCTC
>NW_010175248.1:0-13360 GCF_000695765.1 Mesitornis unicolor
GAGGCTGGAGGCGGGAGGGGTGGGGGAGGGGAACGCGGGAGACGGGAGGAGGCGGAGGAGGGGGAGGAGAGGCCACCCTGTGCGCAGCCCGCTTCGCGTGTGACACTCGTGTGAGTAACAGCGCGTCTGTGCGCGTGCACGAGAAACACGTATGTGTGTGTGTGTGTGTGTGTGAGACAGTGTGTATGACAGACAGTGTGTGTGACACTTGTGTACTCCACACCTCTGTGTGTGTGTCGGACACACACTGCGTGTGAGGGACAATGCGTGACCCCATGTGTCTGTTTGTCAGAGGTGCCCATGTGCATCCAAGTCACCATCCCTGTGACACAGACACCCGTGTGTGTCTGTGAAAGAAGCCACATGAGACACTAAGAATGTCTGATGTGCGTGAGATGCTGTATGTCAGACATCTGTGTGTGTGTGCGCAACACTCTGTGTGTCTGTAACGCTGGCGAGTGTGACCCAGTGTGTCTGAGACACTGTGTGTGCATGTGGAGACATTCACGTCTGAGACAGTGTAAGACATCTCTGTCTGAGATGCCGTGTGTATTTGTGACACACACACAAGTGTGTAAAATCCATTTTGCCTGAAAGATACAATGTGACACACCCAAGCAAGTGTGAACCATACAGCTGTATGTGGGATGTCCCCAAGTGCATGTATCTCTGCCACACTCAGGTGAGTTGACAACTTGCTCCATGCCTGATTACACCATGTGTATAAATCACACACATGTGAGACACCTCTTTATGTGAAACCCTGGTCTGTGTGACACCCATGTGTATGTGTGTGTCAGACACCACTATGTGTGTATTGTGTTTATGAACACCCACTCTGTGTGCACAACCTTGCCTGACTCCCTCTGTAGCCTGTGAGTGACTCTGTGTGTGTGTGTGTAAGACACAACAGTCTTTGTGCACACAGGTGTGTATGAACATGTGTGTGTGTCTTTGTCCATGTATGCACACCTGACTCATTGAATATATGTAATACATACCTCCCTGTATGTGTCCAGGCATACATACATGTATGTGTGAATTGCTGCATGGCATGCTGCCCTGTGTGTGTGAGTGTGTGTGGGTGAGAGAATGAGACCCACCTATGTAGCACATGAGATGGCCACGTGTGCATGGGTGTACCTGAAAGGCATGGCACACATACCTCTGCACTATGTCTTGTAAGTTGTTTATGGGCTGCGTATGTGTATGTTTGTGTGAGACTCTCCCACAACTGTGTGTGAGAAACTCAACCTTATATGAAGGTGTGCATATGTTTGTTTGTGTAGGAGACACCTGTGTGCATGTATGAGACTCATCTGTGATCATGACTTACCGGGGTGCACGTGAACACGTGTCTTCGAGGCTGAACTGTGTGTCACACTGATGAGTTGTGTATACAGCTCCACCTGAATAGGTAAGACTCACTCATACATGATACTGACTTGTATGTGTGCTTATGGGCAACTATGAGACACAGTTGCATATACGTGACTGTGTGTTTGCATGTAAGCTGGCTGTGTGTGTGCCTGCACACCAGCGACTAACTCCAGAGTGCCTGTAGGAATCATTGACTGCTGTGAACCACTGCACCACATGTGTGCACTAGGGTCTCATCTGTGTTTGTTCAACCTGCTGCATGATGATCTGCATGTGTGGTATTGTCTGCATTTAGGTAGTTGGTCTGTCACCTGATGACCCCTCCCCACCTGTGGAGGGGAGTCAAGAAAAGGAAAGGAAACTTATGGGTTGAAACGGAAACAGATTTAATAAAATAATAAGAAACTAATGTTAATAACAATATTAATATGAAGTACACAAAATTATACTCAGCCCATATAGTGGTCATAAGCTGTGTGCTCCCAGCATTGGGAGAATTACAGCTCCCGCAAAAGCACGACTGTCACAACGAACAGGAGAGTAGGCTTTGAAAGCAGGCTTTGGGAGCAGAATGATGGACAAGACCCTCTGTGGATGACAACCACTGAGGAATGAGGGCTGTCCCAGCAAACTTACTAATTTAAAGTGACCGTGACATTTATGGTATGGAATAATTCTGTTGGCCAGATTGGGTCAGCTGCCCTGGCTTTCAGTCCTCCTAGCTTCTGCACTTGGCTAACTCAAAAATGCTAAAGACCTCGATCACTATGGCAACCTGCACACCAGGGCTGGACATGAACTAAAATGAAGTGTCTTATCAACTTTGTTCTCACCAAATTGAGTGCTTCAGTCTTCTCAAACATGCAGTTTTTTTCTAGGAGGAAGCACCTCCCATTTCTTCTTTTGATTTGTTCTTGCTTCTCAATCAGTAGTGAGGAGCAAGTTCAGAACAACTACTACCTTCTGTACCCATAATATACTACCATGTGTGTGCCTCCTGACCTGAGGCTGCATAGGTTTTTTATTTGTGTAGCACTTTATTAGAGTATTTTTCTATCTCTTTTCCTGGTGTTTTACAAATTTGCAATACTTTTTTTCTTTAAAGTGAGTAATCAGGTAGCCTAGCTACAGACTTTCTCCTGAACGTTTCAGAAGATGGCTTTCAATGTCCTTCATTTAGACAGGGTAAGCAGTAATCTGAGCTGAGCTCTTCAATGTTTTTTCCTAGGATTCTTTCGAGAACTTTCAAACTATTTCCCACAGCTCTATATTTGATTCTTTGAATCTGTGGTACATTGCTTAAAATAATCCCATTTTGATAAGCATTTAGGATGATAACTATGAACTGTGATCCATTATGTGTTATTATCACACCAGCTGTGCCCTATTTGGCAAAATGCAACAGACCTGCTACCACAGCACACATCTAGGGGCATCTATCAGTAATATTCTCTATCAGTGCCATTTACAGATGGCAAGAACTGAAATGGAACCAAACCCCCCATATTTTATTTCAGCATATACAAACCCAACTCTGCCTATGTTAGAACACAGATCCAAATAGTTTAGAACTTTAATGTACAATTAATTTTAGACTAAATTTTACTTTTCTTTAATCATGCCAGAATACATATTTTTCTTCAGTTTACTCTCTGATATTTTTTCCTCTGCTATTTCTATACTTCCAACTTGTCTGCTTTCTCTTTATCTCCCTTTCTGATATTTTTGTGGGTTTCTCTCCTTCTTTGCATGAACTTTCTTGATGAGAAAGCCTCTAGCAGGGTTTTAGTCCTAGGGTTCACTTCCTGAAGCAATTACAAACTTTCAGCAGGCAAGCTCAAATGTAAACACTAACTTCATTCTTGTTTTACATTTTCTTTCTAAACCTGCTACTACAACTTCACTTTGGCTTGTGTACCAATGTCCAGTCTGTAAACAGAAGGGTTCCATTCATGTCAGAGGATCCCTTCCAGTCACTGGAGGTACATATCTTTTGAACAGGTCCCGTAAGTAAACCTCATTTTGCTGTGCAGATAATTACATGGTTAGTTTCTCTTGAGATATACCTGGTCTTTCTCCTCCACTTGCAAAATGGCTTTACTTCTTGAACAGAGAGCAGCTCTTATCTTAGATCTATATTTGCTTCCGCATCATGTGCTGTCTTTATTGTGAAGGATATTAAAGGGTGACAGAGGAGGATCTTAAAGGGTGACAGAGTGATGAGGAAAGTTATTTCCAACCATTGAAAGCTTTTTAATCTAGCATAAGATATTAGAGCCAGAGGCCTCAGATGGAAGGTATAGAAGCCATCCAAGAAACACACAGATTTGCAATGTCAGGACTACCAGGCATTGAAATGAACTGGTCAACTTTCAGTTTCAGCCTTCTTTTCTGTCATCTTTTCCAGCTCAGCTAAAGCATCTTGGCTGCACACAGGTGTTTTCTGGCCAGTACTCTGCAAGTCTGACTGAATGATAAAAACAATCCCTCTGGCTTTAATATCTCTCTTAATTTATTTTCTGAGCCATCACAACTGTCATACTCGCTCTGTCATCTGTTCTAGAATCACAGAAACAATCACAGAATGGCTTGGTTGGGAAGGGACCTTAAAGATCATCCAGTCCACGCCCCTGTCATGGGCAGGAACACCTCCCACTTAGCAATGAGTAACCAATTCTAAAATTAGTGTCACATGAACATACTCTGAGTTAGAGTGAGACAAATCTCACCTTGCAAGGACCTTTTTCTCCCTGTCTGCTACCAAAAAGCCTAGGGTGAAGGTCTCAGTCTTATACATCTAACTTTTTAACAAATTTTGGTGTCACTGAAATGTTATCTGTGAATGAGAAAGAGCCAACTTCACACAGCATTGCAGAGATTCACAATTATGGTTATCTAGTCAAAGAGAATTTATTCCATGGTTTCACAGATTGTACCTGAAGCTTAAAATGACACCACTAAGACAAGGCCTATATAGATGTACAGATTCCCTGAAGAGGGGGAACCTAAGAGCATCTTGGGAGGAACAGAAGAAAGTTCACATCTGACAGCTCTAGAAGCAACATGGTCAATGTTTTATTTGTTTAAAGCAACACTTGACAATCTGTCTACCTCAAGGAAAAGAGCTAAATTACTCCTGCTGTCTTCACTGAAAAGAGCTCAAAATGAGAAATGGTTGGCATAGGTGCATGGAAGAGTTTTTTAGTCATGATGGACTGGTGAGTCACATGAATAATTCATTGGCCATAGCTGTTTGCAAGACACAGCAACACCAGGAGATTTCTGGAGGCCAAGAACCAGGAAGGAAAGAGACAAAAAAGAAACCACATATAGCACTGGATCTTTAAATGACCTTTGAAGTCTAAATGACCAGCAGAAATAAGTTCTGTTGTTGGAGAGAAAATGTTCTGAGCCTGTATACAAAAGATAATCCTAGTTGTTAAAATGCTTAAAAGCTATAGTTTTTGATGGAAAAGACTATTCTCAATGTTTTGGACATCCAAGACATAAGAACAGATACAGGAGCTCAGAACAAATTTTTATCAAGTCTACAGTCTTTCTGACGGCGACTCAAAGAGAATGCATAGGGTGGAGTGAAAGAGCAGGACAACACATCGCAGTGCTTCCCTTGAATACTCTCCCATGATCCACTAAATTGCAGTTTAGAAATTTCCTAAGCCAGATATTCTTAAGTATCATACTTGGAAATTTAGACATCCAGGACCTCAAATGTTCCAAGGAGAGGATTCAGAGTAATGAGTCATGTTCATATGATAAATATGTGATTCAAACACAATTTAAAAAATGCACTTAATGATACTTGTCCTGGTTTACTGGGACAGAAATTTAGAGTCAATTTTCTGTTGAGGAAAATGGCAATTTTTGTATGGACTACAACATTCTATTTCACGGGAACAAAGTAATAAAACTTTGTTAAGATAGTGCTACTATGCAGGTTGGCACAGGTCTTCAGCAGTCTTGAGATAGACAGGTGCAGAAGCCAGGAGGAGTGGAAGCCAGGGCAGATGGCCCAGGCTGATCAGTCAATAATTATTCCATACCATAAATGTCACTTTCACTATAAACTGGGGAGATTGCTGGGGACGCCCCTTCTCTTCTTCCTGCTCCTTCTTCCTCTCTCTTCCATGGCTGACATCTTGAGAGAGACTTGTTTACCATCCTGTCCCTGATGCCTACTCCCTCACAATATTACCTGAGTATAACTTTGTGTATTTTATATCATAACTGTTACTAACATTAGGTTTTATTATTATTATTAATTTATTAAATATATTCCTATTTCAACCCACAAATCTCCTTTCCTTTTCTTTACACCCCTCCACAGGTTGGAAGGAGGCATCAGATGATAGA
Source organism: Mesitornis unicolor (assembly GCF_000695765.1). Classification (NCBI taxonomy): domain Eukaryota; kingdom Metazoa; phylum Chordata; class Aves; order Mesitornithiformes; family Mesitornithidae; genus Mesitornis; species Mesitornis unicolor. The sequence continues at coordinate 5,752 of NW_010175248.1, forward strand.
GCAACTGTATAAACCATGACAATACAGAATGGCTTTACTTGTGATTTCTGCCTTTAGCAGTGTTTGTTGTGGCTCTGCTGATCTTGGAACTCTCCTGTACACGGTCAATTTGAAAATAAGGTCAGACGTGCAGTGCTCTTCCTGGCTGTGGCCACTATAAAACTTAGTGATGTTCCTTCCAGGGAAGGTTTAGTCATCTTTGTCCTAACAGTGCCCAGAGCTGTACCTACTATTTTGGAGTCAGACATAAACGTAATCTCTGTCTATAAAGTGACAGTGATATGATATGAATAAGCAGCTTGTGGTGATTCACCTGAGACTAAACTGGATTTGCCTGCCAGCATAATTCAGCTGGAGAGCTGACTGCTTCCATTTACCTCCTTTCTTGGAAGCAGGCTGAGAATAACAAACTGTTTTGATAACATCAGACTACTTCCAGTCAACATATTTCCTACTGAGAGGCAGGGCAGGTCCCGCCCTGTCACATGACAGGCACATTTTTGGTCATATAAATGTGACTCATAACTCTGACTCTTCACCTTAGAGCTAGGTGTCAACAGCAGCCAGCTGTTACAAAAAACTTGTTTGTAATGGTGATGCCATGCCTTCTCTTCAGCAGTTCTGTGTTCATGTCTCTCTTTCTAGGGCTCTGGAAAGCCTAAGTAACAATGAAGTGTTCCAATCAGCTGGCTACAGAATTTCAAGAGAGAGTTTCCCTCAGTCTATCTTGCTGCTATACTTGTTGATGCAAACTAAAAGTGTAGGGCATATCCAGATCATTTCATGGTGGTCAGGATGCTCACAAAGAGGACAGGCTTGGCTCTAGAACATCTCAATGATTCCTAAGCATTTATTATATTCATTGGAGCAGATACTGCACCCTTGTTCACTCTTCTTCCAGTTCTATAAAAACTAGATTTTTACACAATTTTATTCATTGAATGTTTAACTATTTCATGCTAAATGGAAAAACAATTGAAAGGAAAAAAGGCATTATCTATAAATCAGATTGTTTCAGTATCAGTAAAAAGCAAGCTGTGGCTGTTTGGGTTGCAACTTCTAAGTGCTATACAACAACATAAGACAAATAGTTCTGGATCAGACCGCAGGTCTGTTTGGTTTATTCTCCTGTTTCCAGCAATATCTAATAGCAGAAGTCTAGGGAAAAGAACAGGTGCAGAGAGATAATGCTGTAAAACATCCTCTTGATTTCCAGAAAATGATAGCTCAGGTCTTCCTCAGTTAGAGGTGGTATCTTGTATTTACTTTCATTTCCTTTATTTAGGGCCATTATTTTTTGACCACATGCAAACTTCTGGCATTCATAAAATTCTGTAGCAAGGGTTTCCAGTGCAGGCACTGTATCTGGAACCTGTCCCTTGCCTACTTCATCTGAGGCAATGCTGGCCCACTATCATAGGCACAACCTGCCTGCAGTGACCTTTGTACTGTTATAGTTGCACTAATGTCCAAACCTGAACCACTGAACTGAAGCATATGTGGAGGCATGGGTATGAACCTACAAGAATTACCTACTGTCTCCGTTTAAGGCTCAGGGAGCAGGATTTTCTCTCTATTGTCCCCTACCCTCCCAGGGGAGGATTAAAAAAAAAAAAAGGGAATAGAGAAAAAGATGCTTCGCACAAGGTTGGAAGTTAAGACTGTAACAAGTTTAATGAAAAACAACAGGGGAAAGGATAAGGAATTAATAAGAGATAAAGGATATTTAACTATATACAAAACCCGATCCCAGTAGTCTTGAGTGGAAGTGTCCGAGCAGTGCCTCGTGGCCACTGTGACCACTGTGACTGTCACCAGGGACTGCAGCGGTGCCGGGAGCGGGTGGTGGTGGATGCTGCCAAGCACGTGGAGCTAGGCCCAGCCGCCCCAAGATGCAACAGGAAGCAGCCCAGGAAACCAGGAAAAACCCACAAAAACCTCAGGCCTCCTCAGGTTTTTATAGACTGTGACCGGAAAGGGGAGGGAACAGTACTGATCTCTGACCCCTCAGGGTCCTACAGACACCACCTGTCCTTCCCTTTCAGGACGGTAACCCTTAAACCATAACACCTACTTTAAGGGTGTTAAGGAACCTGCCCAAGATCACATGGAGAGGCACTAGAAGAGCAGGAAAACATCCCAAGAAGACTCTGATGAAAGCACCTAAACCTTCCTTCAAATCTCCTCTCCAGCTTAGTGGTGTGATCTAGACTTGCCAGATCATCTACAGCAGCTTGCTGAGTCCCAGAACATCTGATCTTTTCTTTTGATCCCACGGAGGACTGGGCTTCTGGCCAGCTAAGAAGAGCAATCCAGCTAGGCAGTCCTCCAGCCAAACTCCCCTTGGGTGTGCTAGTTTGGACACCGATATTTCACTGACACTAAACCTTCCTCTTCAGCATGAATTGTTCATTACTTGAATTCCATCACGGATTTCTTATGTCATGAAAGAGCAGAGATTCTGCCTGAACACACTGAGCAGGACTGACTGCTTTCTGTGGATAAAGTTGTTGATCTGTGTGTATGTATGTGCCTATATCTGCAGGACATAGATGCCTCAGTATTTCCCTCTCAATAGTGTCTCTGTTCTGCAACCATCTGTATATAAAGCTGCTATTCTCTTGTGAACAATGACTCATACAGGAAAGTCTCTAAGAATTAGGCAATGTTCATCCTGAGTAGTACTGAAGATGAGAATTCAATCTCATAAACTCTTGGAAATTCAGCACTGCTTTTCTCTTGACAGCTTTAATCTTTAAAATCTGCTGTTGCTGACACACATTTACAAACAACAGGCTGGCAGTAAACTGTCTCTGCAAATGGGTGCTCCAAGTCCACTGTTTGCTTCTGATGAAGACCCAGCCCAGCACTGCTCACTGTAGCCAATCTTATCCTCATTCCATTTTCCAGTGGGGATCCACCTAGTGACTTTTCCACTCCCTGCATTCTTCTCAGCCCCCACAGATGACTCTCTCCAACCCTCTCCCGTATACTCCCAGGCTACTCTGCACCTCTGCCAACTGCAGTGGGTGAGCAGGAACAAGAAGGGTCACTATTCCCAGTGTCCTGCAACCTACACCTGGACCTGGAGCTGCCCCAAAGACTGTGAAGTTGGCTGTAGGGACTATGTGTGGCAGTGACCCATATTGGTATCAAAAAATCATGACAATCTTGATATGTCTAGCAAGGTTTGGGAACTTAGGAAGTAGCTGAATAAAAGGAAATATCCAGAATGTTTTATCAGAAAGTCTCGTGTGGCCAGAATGAGTGCAGAAAGAAGAGTTTCTGAAAATCAAGTGAGCTTCTTTGGCTAGTGGGGAAGGTTCTGTTTTGTTGCACCTTGTTCCACACTGTGGAAAGAAAAGATTATAGGGCCCTCATGTTCTCCAGTGTCCCAGAAGGTTAACAGTCTCTGGGGTTGCAGGTTAAGATAAACTTAAGAAAGTTTAAAACAAATGGTGACATACCCTAATAATGTAATCATAAGACAACTCCAGATATGTAGACCGTACACAAAAAACAAGCACACAGTAAATGCAATTTTTCAGTTGGATTAGTATTTTAGTTAGAAATTTTATTAGCCGATTTTGAAATTTGTCTAGGGTCTTAGGTGATAAGCAAGGGTCAGAGATGCTAATATATGCTCCTGTGAGTATGAATGAAGCCAGGTGGCTGGAGTTGTACAGATTATTAAATTCAACAGATAAAATCAGAATCTCAGAATCACAGAATCAGAGAGTGATTGAGGTTGGAAAGTAACCCTGGAGGGGATGTGGTCCAAACCCTTTACAGGGCCATCTAAAGCAGGTTGCCCAGGATCATGTCCAGATGGCTTTTGAATATCTCCGAGGACATAGATTACAAATCTGTGCTTTAAATATCATGGACAAAGGAGGTTGGCACTTTAACCATTATCACTTTGAGGACTCACAGGCTAAAGGAGGTGATCTGATGTCTCACTTGGACAGTGCCTGTGATAGAGGCCTCATTCCCATGCTATTCTTTCCCAACCGCCGCCCTTCCTGCTAGCTGCATGGCTGTGACCTTCCTGTGGCTGTTACCAGTTTTGTGTTCCTTAGTCTTTTCAGCGAACTGATCAGTCTTTTTGAAGAAAGCAGAATGCAACTTTCTTCCTGCTCCACTAATGAGTTCAGTTGAACCAGTGAAAAATGTAGACTGGAAAGGATATCAGAGATCCTTAGTCCAATCTCCTACTCAAAGCAGGGCTAACTTCAAAGCTAAGTGAAGTTGCTCGGGGCTTTATCCACATGTATCCTGGAAATCTCCAAAGACAGAGATTCCACAAGCTCTCTAGGCAGCCTGTCCCAGGACTGCACTGCTCTCATGGTAAACAATGTGTTCCTTACCTTGAAAAAGAATTTCCCTGGTTTGCAACATGAAACCATTGCCTCTTGTCCTTTCACTGTGCACTTGCAGAAGAAGCTTGGATGCATCTTAATTCACAACCCTCTTTTCAGCAGTGTTAGTCTGCAATTAGACCCCCCACTAACCTTCTCTTCACCGGGCCAAATGAACCTAATTCCCTTTGTACCTCCTCAAATGGCATGTGCTCCAGCTGGCTGATAACAGGGGCTTTTGTTGGATCCTCTCCAGTATTTCAACATTTCCCATATAATGGGGGAGGGGGTTTCCAAAACTGAAGCAGTGTTGCAGGTGCCACCTCACCAGTGCCAAGCAGAGAGGAATAACCACATCCCTCCACCTGCCAGCTACTGACCAATGCAATCCCATGACTAGGCAGCGTTGTCAGGGCAGGGATGCACTGCTGGCACAGGCCCGACTTGTTTTCCACCAGAATCCCAAGGTCTTTTCTGCAGGGTGGTACCCTACCATTCAGTCCCCAGTCTGCACTGAGGCATGGAGTCGTTTTGTCCCAAGTTGAAAATATAAAGAGGATTTATTATTTCATAGAATTAGAACAAATATATGAGGTGAATTAAACCAAATTTATCAAGTGATTAAAAAGGGTAAAACCTTCAGTCCTCTAGCACTCAGTCTGTCTGTTAATACAAGTAGAGAGCAATAGTGGCACAGGGGAGCCCAGTTTCATACCTGGGAAATCTCCATTTTCTTCAAAAAGTTTTTAGAGCTGTACAAGGTCTGATGTTGGTCACAGACATAAGAGAAGGGGCTGTAACTCTCAGCACAAGTTACTCTTTTCCTAGCGAAAGGTGCTGCAGGCTTGAAGGAGAATCTTGTAGGCCACTGAAATTAATCCCACTTACATCTGTTCCCCCAGGACCTCAAAGGAGGAGCAGGCACCATGCCTAGAAGGGATGAGCTCTGCGTGTGCATGGTGTGTTTTTAAATCAGCATTTTAATCCTCTTCCTGACTTCACAGATAGGCAAACTAGTAATAGTTATTCTTAGTATACATTGAGGTATGACACAGCTCCTGCTGTCTTAATAAGCTTATTCATTACTGTTCTAAAACAAAAAGAGTCTGTCCTTTTTTATTTCCTACGTATATCTCATGCTACCTCTCATTCAAGTAAATGAAAAAGAGTATGTTTATTGTTCTTAAAGAAATAAATAAAGTTTATTTTGAAAAACTAGCAGTTATCTTATTTCAATTTTCTTCCAGCTTTGTGGGTTTTTTTTTTAGGTTTTTTTCCTTCTTTTTTTTTTCCCCCTCCAGTGGCTGAAGAGCAGTTCAAGCCTTTGGCCTCAGCATTATTCAAACCATCACCTTGGACAGTGCACTCTTCCCCTGTGCAGAGGTGGCAAGTAGCATAGATCTGGAGAGTCTTTAACCTTCACCTTGTCTCTCCTACCTTGCTCCCAGAGTTGTCTTGAGTGAGCAAGGTGACATCTTCTGTGGTCACAGAAGGAAGGCAGTGATGCTAATGTATGGGCTAAACACCTAACAGGCTGCTTTACTGAAATACTCCTGCGGAGAGACAGATGATCACACAAAATTATCCTTCTACTGCTGACAAGCATGCCAAGAACGAGCCAGTGCTGGCTGGTGGGCAATGCACATGCACGTGATCAATTCATTACCTCTTCCTTCCTGGCATAATGAGCAAAGGACTCAGAGGGTTCTATAGATCTCATGACAACTGCAAAGCACATCTAGAAGGTTCTGAGAGTATAAAGAAATTTTCAGACAAAGGCTTTTCTTTCAGCTTTATAAATATGCTTGCAGCCATCCTCATGTTAAAGAAAAAATAGCCTTAAAAACCACTCCTGCAGAACAAAACTCCCATGCAGAAGCTGTTTCTCATTCTTTTCATTTTTCTTCCTTTATGTACAAATGTGAGAGTATTTGGAACAGGTCTGTACTTCACAAAAGGATAAACCCTGCTAATCTACTGATTTGACTGCTAGCATTGTGCTTATCACAGCACTGTTTGTTGGCTGGGGCAGACATGGTCCCAATGTGCACAGCTGTGCAATGAAAACCACATCATGTCATGTGAATGCGGGCAGGACCTGCCAGTTTGTGGGGGGTGTTGGACATGATGACAGTTCAAGCCATAGACTGCTGTGATAGTGGCTGAGCTGTCCATGTCCTTCTCTGACAACAGAAAAGGCCATGCTGAAGAACATGCAAGCTGGAGTCAACAATGGCAGGTAGCCTTGGAACAGGGGAAAGGAAACAATGAGATGATTTTGGTCAGCTTGACAGGCAGTGGTAGCAGGTCACCGTCTGATGGGGCATTGGCACACATAAAATCAGAGAGCTACGACTGACACAAAGGACCCTGAATATGAACTGGAGGATGGCCAGTCAGGAAGTACATGGGTTACAGCCAGCAGTGATGACAGGGTACAAAACACAGAAGAGTGACAGAAACCCAAAAGGAACACAACGTACAAGAACAATTGAAACAGATGAATACATGAAACAGGAACGACATGGAGGGCAGGAGCATCAAGGGGAAGTGAACAGCAAGCTACTGGGTACTGAACATAAACAAGAGGAGGCAAGGACTTCAGTAGGGATGGCCAGCTGAGGCGTGGTGATGGCACTTGTGCCTGAAGACAAAAACGAGACCGAGGAGACTGGCCAAAGCCACAGCGGCCACTGGGACACAACCATTTGGGTGAACATGACCTGCTATGGCTAGTGAACATTCAGACATTTTACAATGAGAAATCTCAAGCTGTTAATGTGCTCCAGGACACTTGCTTTCCAGAAACTGTCCCTTTTTTAACTCAATGACAAGCAGCTCAGCAAAGGCTGTGCAGGGCAACGTAGCCAGAACATCCCTCCCGTTGCATACCGGATCCTGTTCACCAGGGAGGGCTCAAACACATGGATTCGGAGTGGGGCCTGAGGGCAGGAGTCCAATCCCAGCCTCTCGAAGGAGAAGATCCTGAAGCTGGCAGAGACCGCGCCAGGGAACGGCCGCGCCGTCCCGGCGGGCTCCGGGGACAAGCGGAGGGTTCGGCCCTGGCTCCGCTCTGGGTCCGCTCGGGAGAAAGCGGCTGGCCTGTTTCAAGTGGCCCTGACCGGGAGGGCCCACTCGAGGCCCCGGGCCACCACCCCCTCGCCTCGGGCCCCACGGCTCAGTCCCTTCCTCGGCGCAGCAGCGCCCTCTGCCGCCGCGCCCGGGCGCAGGCTCGGTCCCGCGAGCGGCTC
>NW_010175249.1:0-24395 GCF_000695765.1 Mesitornis unicolor
TATATATATTTTTCATCCAAACAGTGGAGCATAAGTGGGTTATTTAACAGAAAAAAAATCCCACAATACTGTGTTGTAGAAGAAAGCAGGTAGTCTTCAATTTGAATGCATTTACAGTCCTGGTTGCCAGCTTATATATGTAGGTGGGGGAGCTTAAAACATTTAATTGAACTTTCTGATAATTTTCCCAGCTAATATCTAAGGAGTGAATTATAGACTCTTATGGTGTGTTTTCTTCAGACACTTATGCTGAGCTTTTTTAAAGCTCTTCACAGATGTATTTTTTAACAGTATGAAAACACATTATTAATTCTCTTAATTGCTTGAAATGTTGTCTGTCAAAGTAATTGGGGAGTAAATTGTTTCAGCTGGAAGTCAGTGTCATGCAGCCAAACCTCCAGATTCTAGAGGCAAATAACAAAATTCAGTTCGAAGAGTGGCTTGTGTCACATCAAATCATATTCACATAAGTGGCAATAAGAGGTTTTATGCTGCTTGTGTATTCTGTATTACTAGAAACTACCTGATGGTGTGCAGGAAGGGAGTGTGGATTTACAGAGGTTGATAAGAAAGTGTCTGCTCTAGCCCCAGTCCTCCGTATATTCCAAAGTCTGAACTTGTTCCAAATTTCCAGTCCTGTTTAATTTATCTCTTGCTGCTCAGTAGATGAGAGTTGTCAGGGGGGTAATTCCACAGGGGTCACTGCAGTTACTCCAGGGATCACTTTGTCCCATTAAGTGTCAGCATTGTTGACTACCAGACACAGGAAATTAATAGCGGGGTGCGCACTACAAACCTGAGACATCATCTCCTCTCCAAAACACCTTTATTTCTGGCACGTTGTGTTACAGCCCTGAACTACGCATATCTCCTGCATACAAATGGAACAGTGAATGTTCATAAGGGCATAGGCAATACCATCATTTTTACTAGACCTAATTTCCTTCTGTTTTCTTTAAAAAAACCTGCATTACAGTAGTTTAGTGAGCCCAAACCTGAACTTATGGAAATCAATATTCAGCAGATCAACATCTGTCCACATCAACTGAGAATTGAGAGCACATTGCAAACCGAACACTGTGTACTGAATATGAAATGAGTTTTCTGCAGATATTTGGGGCTGGGGGGAATACACTGCTGGTTTTCCAGTGTTAACTCCAAATACTGCCTTTTTGCTTCTGAACAGATTGGACTGACTGGGAGAGTAGGGTGAGCTCAGCCCCCAGAAGAAACCTGTAATACAATATAATCTTTTAATTTCTTGTGTAACTGCCAACATATAATCTTATGGGTAATTATAGATTAGAAGCATTTTACTCAAAGAAACTATAATTAGTGCTGTACTGGTTAGAATAAGATTTGAAGGCTTTATTAGCAGCTGGTAACTGATGATCAGTGCAAACTGTGGAAGTCATAGGGATCTGAAGCATGAACAGATTCATTGCTCCTGGTGCATGTCCAAACAAGAAAAAAAGACAATATAATTCATGCTTTGACACTGATGGAAGAAGAAGAAGGAGGGAATTGCGAATAGACCTCAGTAAAGTGTCCCACCATTGGATTGCCCAGAGGACCAACAAAAGCTCATTCATGTCCAGTGAAGTCTCCTGTTATTTGGCTCACACCCTGAACTATGGGAGGGACCACCTTCCAAAACAAGGCGTGTGGATCCACAGTTTTATCACTCATTAGAAAAGTTCCCTTTCCCATGCCTGCTTTCTGTATTTTAAAAGGTGGATGTGCATTAATATCTTAGAATACTTGATCAGCTAGGGATCAAAAAATCTCCTTCACAATGAGACATTAGATAGGTAAGATGTGATTCATTGCACCAACTTTTAATTATGTTAAAGTTAAGCTAAGCCAATCTAAGCCTATGCCAATCCTTTAGCTTCTTTGGGTAACAGATAGAAGGGCAAAGGCGCTTCCAGAGGGCACACTTCTCCATTTATCTTTGAACTCTGTGAGTACGATCACTAGGTTATTTTGGAGGCCTACTTATTATATAGCAAAAATGAGATTTTAGTCCAAAAGTAGTTTTGATGAAGACAAGTGGAAATATAAAGGGAAAATGATAAACAACATAGTTGAGGGCAAAGGGGAAGGTTTACTAATCACAGCTCCAAACTGAGATGATGGTTGGGGTTGGATTTCTTTTACCCAGGCACCCTCACAAGACATAAGCTATTTATTTCACCCTATTAAGAAGATACTGTACACATGTATTGTGGGCCCATATTAAGAATTAACTGCTCTTCAAGACACAGTTATTGAAAAAAACGGAATTTACCTTCCCACATGCCAACACATGAGTTGAGGAATTTGCGTTTTGTTTTTCCTGTCACGAGTGAAGGCATCCCTAAAGAAGGCAAGTCGTTTCTTCTGCCTTGGGATTTAGCATTTTTTACCTTACAAAGTAAACTGAACCTGAGTCTTGGGCGGGTGAAAAGTTCCTGTAAAAAAAAAACATTCACAGATATATAGGACTGGGTCAGGGATTTATCGATTTTATCACACTGTTCCTGCAGAAGCACACCAGCTGCTTCAGAGGAAAGTACAGGAAGCCTTTACAGAAGGCAATTATGAAATAACTTGCTGACAGGGAAAAAATTCTTCCTAGCCCCCATTAATTAGAGGTTATCTTATGTCCTGGAAGCATGAAGACTTACATCCTTTCCAAAAAGATTGTCATGCTATTTATCATTTTTGATCTTCACGAGCTTTTAAACTGCATCTTGAAACGCATATTTCTTGGTTCAGCTTTCAAGACTTAATGGCAAAAACTGAACAGTGTTTATTTACAATGAAGACATAAACTCCTTTGTATAAATCATACCAAATTCTTCAGTATATCACAAATTATTGCTAAGGATAACACAACTGGGTCATCTGGCACCAAAAAATAAGCAGAGCTTTGAAGATTTCCCTCATAAATTCAGCAGAGCGCAATCACATTTTGTAACAATGAATTATATCAAACGAGATGAGTTTTCCTACTCAAAAATCTGCTATTAATTATTAACTGGATCAAGCTTCTCTTCACTTATTAGACCTTATGACAAATGAGTTTGGGGAAACTTCCATCTCTCTATTTATGCCTGTCGCTCTCTGGCATGTGATGCACACAGTCTTAAGTCTGACAAGCAGAAATATAAACAAGATGATTGTAGCCCTGAAGCTGGAGACTGCAGACGTGTCACATTGCTGAGAAACACCCAGAGTCCCTTGCAATGTTTAAATATTACCGTATGTCACCCTAGGCAATTAAAACGGGCTGGCTCTTTCCCCTAGTGCTAGACACTCTTAAGCTGTTATTACAACTGATCTTTAAAGCAGCACTGCAGTGTACGAGGCTGATCATGGCATAGCCCAAGAATTACACCACGCACCAGCACTCCCAGTTCAATTTTGTACCTGCCTTTGGCCATCCTACTTGCAGGTAAAGGGGTTTTGGGTGAGGAAAGGGGCCTGGAGGCTGACCAAATCTCCCTTCTTTGCCCCCTGTGTCAGAGTGGGTTGTGCTTTAGCTGGTTTATTCTCAGTTTTTGGCTGATCATATTCAATGTTGCTCTTGCTGCTGTAAACCACCGTAGGATGCAGCCAGTTGATTCAGCTGGGACTGTAAAGACCCAATCTGCCCCTGCAGCCACTGGCTGGGGTAAAAAGACCCCCTTGGCTCCACTCTACGTGCCTTGCCTAAGATGCCACAAACTAGATTTGTTTTCACCCAGGAGACCGCTTATATCAAAAAGGGTCTGATCCAGTCTCGTACGCTTTGGAACCTGTCAAGCTGTCTGTGGCTCAAATCAAAGAGCTGTTTTACATTTCTTGTCATGTATATCAACGGTTGCCCTTTCAAAGCACATAAATATTGTCTTTGTTTCTGTGACAGACACCGTCCTGCCCACACCTCTCAACGCTCCTGGTGTGGTTTCTCTGATTTTTTCATTCTACTGGAACTTCCTGCCACATCTGTTACTAAACAGAAACCCAGAAGGAAATCAGCTTTCACCTGTCAACTGCCATGTGCGTGTGACCTCCCCTTTTCCATCACTTCCCATTAGTGTCTTTCATAATTTCAAGGGCTTTTTCACAGTTTCTTCTTTTTCTTTTTAGCCATTTTACTTTTTATCTACAGCCCCTTTGTCATATCTACTGCATCAGCCCTACACATAACGCCGGCTCCTGTTTGTCCTTGGAAAGTGCCTCCTTTGGCCTGAAGAAGAGGTCTTCCCATCTGTGTTCCAGTGGTGGACTTCCTACAAGAAGTTACCTTTGACGTCCACCGCTGCTTACCAGGTGTCTCTGCTGCTCTGTGTTTTGTGCAGCAGCTGTTTGGCTCACAGCTCTCAACCGTTTTCCCCACCCGACTGACCCTGTGCCACGAAACAGCACCGACTTGCAAAAAAGCAGATGGATAGACTGGAGAGATGGGAGAGTTTTTTTATGTGACCCCCCCAAAGACCCAGAATGCAAGAAGATCTGGCAAGTATTGTGTGCTCTACAGCAAGAAAAATCCCTAAATGCACAGGCAGAGGATTTCAGATGGAAGAAGCTTAATGAGAAATTGTGTACTCAATGTAACAGTTGCACAACAGTTGTTCCACATTACATAGCTTAGATTTACATACTCCCCAAAACTTCCCAGTGTAAATAAACTGTAAGTCTATGCTAGTTATAAGCATGAAAACACACAGCACTTAAAAGCAGCCAATGTGACTACCATAAATACACAAAGAATTAAGCAACTGCACATGACCAGAGGCCAACTGCTAATGTGGATGATTGATATTGCTTGAAGCTATGAATCATTCAGATTTGATTCTTCTCAGACTTACATCATATTGCTGTTATTATTACCAGAACATAGTGCAGTAATGTCTAATTTCATCTATCCAATGTATTTTCATATATCTGAAAGTACCAGGAAAACGTCTTGCCCCACAGACCTTGATTGACCATTGACTTCCATAGAACTGAATTTCACTCGCCGTATTTTCTTTCCTCTTCTGGCCTCCACTGCAGTCCAAAGCCTAACAAAATACAGGGAAGCTCATAAAATAGCCACTTTATTTCCAGTCTGTGTAATGGGTCAGTCTCACAGGAATTCAGAAATTTAAGCTTACTAGGGCTAGAGAGTTTTGAGGGGGCAGCCCTCAAACTGCTCACAGCAGCATTGGACTACTTTTGCAGAAACTCTCTTTCTTTGGACGTTTTTGAAGTGTGTCTCCATAGTAAATGCACCGTTAGGTACTTTCCAGAGGAATCTTTATGTTCATGACCTGACTTGGAAAACAGTTCTGAGCCACAGTGCTGGTTTCCAGCGAGGTTCTGCCTGGCTCATTTTGGTTTCCATGAAACACAAAGAGCTCGTGACTGGCCCAGGGTGATTCAGATCCTCATCTGGGGTGAGATGCCGGCAGCCTCGTGGCACTCCATTCCCCATCTGACCACATAACCACTTGTCCTTGTGAGTATAAAACTTCTCTGAACTTTTCTCCTTTGTTCAATTTTCTGCATGCATAGGCCACGGTTGTTACACCTTACACATTAGATTATGAAAATGCACATAATCTGTGTGTTATTCCAGCTCTGCTTCTTTCTTTGTTGTTTTCACTCTGGATGAAACCTGCAACTCTTTAAATTCAGCTAAATCTTTCTCTTCATGCAAATAGCATCAAGATTTGGCTCAATTCACATTCTTTGTTTTATTCAATAGTTAGGATATCTAGTATAATTCTCTATATAGCCATTTCCTAGTTACATGCTTTAACAGTGTCATCAAGGCACTGTTTTTCTGAAGACACCAAAAGGACTTTTTATTACTTTGGCAATCATTTCAGTGCTTACTTTCATCTGGCCCTTATCAGCTTCCATACAGAAAGTTTACTCCTGCATGGTTAAATATATAAACACGCACCCACACGCTTATCTCCGTGCTCATACACATCCACACAAACAAACACTTCCAAATATTTCTGGGTGGTGGTGAACTGCTGTCTCTGAGAAACAGGCGTATGGACAGCATGGACCTCCACGTGCTCATCAGAGAAAGTGGGAGCTGGCAAAAGCGATGATGTTGACTACAGGACATGGACACTTGGTAGCAGAAACTGCCATGAGGAAGACAGCAATCTACTACTGGGAACATTTAGAGGTTAATGCAGGTCTGACTGTGGACCCTTGATTATGACCATATTGCTGGCTTAGTTTTTGACGTATGAAGCAGAAAGATGTACTGAGAATTAATTTTAGTTTAAGCAAATGAGAAATTCCCTTTTCTTATACCACCACATGGGTGGCTTTTCTTATTTTGAAATGATGCGGTCCAAGATAAGGTGCCTCATAGAACAATGATTGTGAAGTTCAACTCTTAATAAGTTTTAATTTTAACATTTTACAAATGTAAATCTTACCTGTGTCAGGTCTTGTTTCATTCTTCAACACGTTGTCAATTCAGTGCACAAAATGGATAACTGAAATGCTCAGGATCTGTTTTTTAATAGATAAATTCACTCCCAAGTGAGATGCTAGGTACACACCTTACAGTAGCATTTAGCAGTGATGTGAGGTGCTAAAGCCTTGAAAAGAGCTTCCTGGGGCCTTCCCAGTATCACAAAGCAGCACTGACTGGATGGGACTCAGAAATTAAAATGGATTTTCTGACCTTCCAACCAACTTGTGTCTGTGGGCACAGGTTCACTCTGACAGATTATGATCCTCCAAGGTATTTGCGCACCTAAATCTCCCTGATGTTAGACCTTTAAGTGTTAGACGTTACAGAACTCAAATTACTACTTCCGTCTACTCATAAAATCATGATTTTTTTTATATCCAGGGCTCTGCCTTCCAGTCCCTTCAAATATGCAGAAAGATAAGCACTGCAACCCAGAGCCAACACCTCCTTCATGGCTGTTGGTCATGGCTTAGAATCAAGGAGATATTGAATAAAACTGATCTACCAGGAGCAGAAGATCTTTAATGCTCTATTTTTTAAATATCAATCTGACTTTTTTGTCTGATTAATTTTTGAAAGAGTGGCAGCCACCACCCTTTTTTATAAGCAGACGCACATATCAGCGTGTGCTAGATGTAATCTGGGAACGTGTCCCTCCTGGAGCCCTCATAGGATGAGGTGAGAAGCGTGTACCTTTGGGGACAGTGGAGAGGACGATGCACCAGGCTGCTTGGCAGGGTCAGGGCTGAGGCAATTCTGGATTTGCAGAAGGCCGCAAAACCGGAGGAAACTCTAAAGCCAGAAAGTGACAGCCATATGTAGCTGCGAGACATCTGAGAGGAGACAATCAGTGAACAGCATTTTCCATGATCTCACCTTTTGACTTAGCTGCCCTATTTAGCCTCTATGACTGTTTACATGGAGCCAGTCCTTAGAAACCTGCTCAATGTGAGGCACAATGTATGAGCCTTGAATAAGAACAGGCCTTCCATGTCTTTTTTTAGTGCTTTTGGGGCTCTCATTCAACTTCCTGCCCTCTGTTTTATCCAGCAGATTATACCTGCAAAAAGGTATTGGTATAGCCCCAACCTCGACACCTAAAAAGGGAAGGATATTTGCCCTTCACCAGCTCACGCCACAGTTTTAAGAGATGCCACTTTACTCACTATAGACAAAGGCTTGCACATAAGGAGAAGTTTCCCTGAGCAGTGAACAGGAAAGATGACTATTTTTTTCTATTTTTGCTAATGCAAGTACATATTTTGAACAGCACAAGATCAAATATTGGTGGAACAAACTCTGAATCTGGATTTGTCAAATTTGACATAGGTTTCACCAAATCCACTGCAGGGAATTACTGCCTTAGATATTCAAAGTTTGGACCCTCAAAACTCAAGTAAGATTTGCAGTTGTCTAATTTTTCTGGGTATTTCGGTTTCTACCAGTGAAGTTTTCAAAGCACCTACATCCCTGCTTCTGCACATATGAAAACAGCCTTAACATCATTGGAAAGGCTGGTACCTATCTCAGCCTTAAGCCATAGCGGGCTTCATAGGATTCCCTGCCTGTCAGTCCCTGCTCAGAGCTTATCCATTCTTACAGGAAAAAAAAATTAAAAAGCAGCTCACTTTCATGTGCAGACAGATATAAAAATAGGTCAGTAGAAAGCAGGATGTCACACTGTCATTTCAGTGAAAATGCTGGCACTTTCCTCAGGAATGTAATGATTCAAGTTCCTAAACAAGACAATACCAAATAACTAGTAACAATAACAAACCCAAGACACCTAAATTCCAAAGCAGTGCTTCAAAACTTGTATTTAAGTCACTGCCCATAGACCGCTGATTAAAGTACTTACCTGTAAGTACTTTTTTCCTTTGGTTGAGGTGACTCAACCCATACCTCCCACAGATGTGCTCTAACCTTAACCACTAAAATGTATGGCTTTCTGAAGTGGAGAATTTCTCATATTAAAGGTATTTCAGTCTGCATGGACCAACTAAATAGTCTGGGCAACTGAGAGTGTTTGAAAATTATGCTTTCCCCTGTGTTTAAGGATATTAATCTTCTTCAGAGGGAGGTTGTCTGTCCCACACAGTATAGGCTAGCAGGTAGACTGCAGGTGTTGCCATCAGACTAAAGTGAATAAAGAGGCTTTTCTATTTCTTGAGCAAGTATGTGAACCATAAAGCCCACATTGGGGTTTTTAGTTGGTTGATTAAAAAAGCCTGCTTGGAGAAAAGCTGGGAGTAAGTGGGCTGCCCCAGCCAGCTTGTGTGAAGAAGAGTGTTTGCTCTGGCCTCAGCCAGCTGTGGGAGAACTGACCCCAGTCCTCTTATGTGCTGCTGCTTTCCAGGCCTCAGTGCCAGTGTGTGAGTGGTTCCTGCCAACCAACCAGATCATCTTGCCTCTTTGGTTTCAGTGACCACCAGTAGCATCTCATTCCCATCGCAACCCATGCCCTTGTTATCCTTTGGGAGCTGCGTATTTCCTGTGTGCTGTTGGCTGAAGAGCCCTGACTATGTGGCAATGCAAATGATGACCTCTTCTTTTGGGAAATTTGTAAGGAAAGTTGCCATGACTGCCAAACTAAGGGTGGTGTTCATATGTGTTGGGCAGTCTGAGCACATCTAGCTAACCAGTCACCTTAAGGTACCAGACTGGTAGATGTCTTAGTTTCTGAACCTCAGGTGGATTGAAGGATATAGACATGCTCTGTCTGCTCTGTTCAGGCCTTAGGACATGTTTAGGAGCAGAGCACTGAACGCCAGGCAAAAGAATTGCCTCAGACCTCAGTGGTGCCAATAGGGATTACATGTCTCTCTCTCTCTCTTTTTTTTTTCCTCTGGATAATTCTTGAATTCTCATGACTAATGCCTCCCAAGTTTACTTTCAGGCTCTTTAGTCAGATGTTGATTCTGCTTTCATGCCTGACTTTGGCTGTGATTTCAAGTGAATGCCATGGAAATATTAAAGATTGACCTAAAAATTACATGTTGACATGAGGAACTTGAGTCTTCCCAAGAATATCTGTGCTATACCCACCAACCTGTCTGGTAATACTTGTCAAATATTTTGACCAACTCACCTCTTTGATGTCCTATTTTCCTTAAGGCTTCTTGTTCTTAAAACACTTTGTACATAAAGCCCTGTGGGAACCCTACAATATCACTGCTAGAGGCAGAGCCAAGCTAAAGGTTTTCTTTTTAACATGACTTTTCTGGCCCAAGCTCAAACATACACACATTTGCTAATGTGAACAGTTGCTTTGCAAATATCTTTGAGAGGAAGGTCAGTTCTGTATTCAAAAGTTCACAGGTCAAGCTGCATTGAAAGGCCTCTTTAACCTCAACCTTAAGCATAGTACACATATCATTAGGAAGATTAGCAAGGCCTTTAGCACCCCATTGGATTTCCTTATGTGTGGAAAGTCCTGGCAGATCAAAGCAAACACTACTTCAAATGGCTTGTGACTTATCTTGTGCTTACCCCAGCACCACTGACCTCTCAATCATCAAATTTCCTTCCAGTAGGAATTGCTTTTAAAGACAAAGTTTTATCCTCCAAGATCCTGGTTTTCACCGTTCCAGCTTTCCCAATATTCCTTATCAAAATGTGTAATTAAAAGAAGTGACAAATGAAATACTTGGTAAATAAAATGTGTTCAAGCTAAGAAAATGGTTACAAGTCTTGGTTACAAGTCATAATTACTACTTAGTTTTGCTAATGAAGTCACTAAAAATTTGAGTAAAGCCATGTTTATTGTTTATAGATTTCTCTTGTACTTGTCAGAAGCTCTTCACAAACACCGAGGTCAATGATATTTGCCCTTCTTTGGCACTTTCTAAAAAGGATGTGAATGACTAAAGGTTCATCCCTGTTCTGCAGTCGCATCCCTGTGTGGGTGTGTATGGACCTTTACACCCACACGGAGACCTAGAGATGTCAGCTGAGTCTTTTCCAGCTGCAAGGCCCACCCACATGGGCTGATTGCAGGCACAGGGGCCTGATTCATGAGCACGCTTTATATAAAACTAGATTATTCAACAGCTTAAGGTATTAATCATTTTACTCTGTATTTAAATTTCCTTTAGGGGCTTGTTATTTACTCTGTAGGTGTGTTTTAGCGTGTTTTAATATGAAATTCACTTTCATTTAATCAGCCCTAAAATATTTCCAGGTTTATTACTTACACTTAGAGCTGAATTTAGATCTATATGCAATAACCAAGGAATGTGTTTATGTAAATAAGATATTTGACCTTTACCTTTTTCAAAATTAAAACACTGCTTGACTCCTGCCATTAATTCATTTGAAGAATTAAAAATCAGGTACATAATTGTTATTCCAACATATCTATTTCAGTTGAGCACCAGCTGCCATTTCCATTGTAAGTCCCATTTTCATGGCTATATAATTTGATGTTTTCAATTATATGGGGCTTAAACGTTACTTAGTACTCGTAAGTTAACAAATAAGCATAGCAATTCAAAGTTAAACCACTAAGCAGTCCGGGCTGGTTCAAAAAGTGTCATTTAACAATGAAAGGATAAGATTTGTGTTCTAAGATTTTCATATGGATGACGAAAAGGAACATGTAAAATTATGTTTTAGATCAGTTCAGTTTGAATTTAACAACTGTGACATTTTAACAGCATTTTAAACTAAGTATTTTGTTACTTTCATTCTTTTTAAATTAACTTTCAAACACTGGACCATTCCAACAGCTGGAATATGTATCATCTACCAGCTATCATCAATCTCTCATCCTTAGAAAGACAACGTCTGTAAACAGTCTAATACTAATTAGCTGCAATTAAAATCAGTATCAGACAAAGAAAATATACAATTTATAGACAGTGGTACAGAATCCTTTCGTTCAGATCCAGAGATATTTTTTTTTTAAATATGAGCAATGGAATAACAAATTTTGTCTCATTTAATTACAGCTGTGTTTGAACCCCGACTTTAACAGAGACGTGTACCCTTCACACTCTGTTGTCATGTAGATGTCAAATTTGTTGGAACTCCAGTGACATACCAACTCCTGTAAAGAAAGTCATTAAACCCCACTGTTTTCAAGAAGATAAATTCCTCCTATTAAAGTCTATTGGTCTAAGAGGATTTGTGCATAATGAGGGAAAAATTAGTTGCCACATGAGAACTTTATGTATTTGTCAGTGTTGCTGTCAGAGGCACAAGTTGGAAATCAAGTTGACATCCCTGTGAGAACTGTGCATGTAAAAGCAATGAGAAGACTGCCAATGGGAGAGCTCAGAAATGTCTTCTCTACTCAAGCATATCCATATCTATAATGTGAAGCAATATTTACCCACTCACCTGACATGTGTAAGGCAAAGGTGGCCTGCAGAAGTGATGCTGTAGTGGTGATTAGAGGGACGTGCACTTGTCACAACCAGGCCAGAGGGTCAGTGGATCACACCATCTCTGGGCTGAAAGCTGAGGAGCAAGTGTAAAGTCATAAATCCAAAGATGCTACACACAAATAACTGAAAGCCAAATGAGCTAGGAACAAAGGAGGTAATAAGTGAGTGAAATGTCACATCTCTGAGTTGATGCCAGCCTTCTCCCTCAAACTTTTTCTTCAAAACACAAAACCTCTTAATCTTATTAGGCAGGAATGACACTTTCCTCTTCTCCCTATCTTATTCTCCAGTCTCTCACTAGTTTTTAGTTCATGTAACAGATGCAGTCTCGTGCAGGCTAGGATAAGAATTAGCTTTTTGAAGGTACTTATAGCTTATACTTAAATGAGAACTGGACTCCTGTGATCTGATGGGACCACTGGATGTCTCTACCAAATATGTGGATATTTGCAGCCTGTGTGAGACACATTGCAGGAAAATTTTCCCACAAAAAAAGATACAGATGCTCTTAAAATGCAGTCAACCAATTCAGAGTTTCTGACAACAATATTGTGGAAAAGACTAGGAATCTTTAAGGGGTACCTGTGCTTCCCTTTGAAGAAAACACCACTGTTCATCATCAAGTAAACTGATATTAAAAAAACCCTGATAAACAAGTAAACTCTGCCACAGACTCCTGACTGTGCTTGGCTGCATTATTTAGGCACTCTGTGCATCCTTTAGTCCACATGATAAAAGGGGAGACATTATATTTAGCTACATGACTATTTATTGTTAATTGTTGTTAATAATTAATTAATTTATCATTATTATTAATTTCAGGTATTGTTACAAGTTGAAGGCAAGTTGAGATATTGCAATATCTCAAGGGAAGGGAAAGGAAATAAAAATAGATAACTCTTCTATTTTTATATCCAGTACTTAATAAATACACAGAAAAAAACCCAGGTAAACTTTGTAAGATAAGGTTAATAAGTACATGACATGTTTATGAAAAATCAATAGCATTAGACTGAACACAGCCTTACCCGAAGGATGCTGCCATGGTTTGGGTTTTTTCCTGCATTTCCTCCTTCTTTGCACAGTTAACAAGTGCTGATTTGGTTGCTTGGGGTTTTTTTCCCCCCCGAGGATACACTCACAAATGCCTGAGCATAACAGATTTTAGCTGATCCCAGCCAAGTGTAACATCATGGCATCTAAGATCAAGGTCTTCCTATCATAATCCCAAGTTTTCCACCTGTCCATGTATATTTGTAGTCTGCTGGCATCATATTGGCTGCATAAAAGAGCTCCTTGGGTGGAAAAGTAGACAAACTTGGTATCTTGGTGCTTTCACTTGAATCCAATACCCATCCTTTTCCAGGTGGGATCTTAATGCCCTGGGATCTCTGTAAATTGT
This sequence comes from Mesitornis unicolor, assembly GCF_000695765.1. Taxonomy (NCBI): domain Eukaryota; kingdom Metazoa; phylum Chordata; class Aves; order Mesitornithiformes; family Mesitornithidae; genus Mesitornis; species Mesitornis unicolor. The sequence goes on from NW_010175249.1 coordinate 13,247, forward strand.
GGCAGGTTTTCTGGCTGGGGTGCAAGCAGAGATTATTAGATACCTTTTACTCAACTTTATTTGATGCTGAGACCTTGTCCTAAGGTTTGACTAAGCAGCCCAGGCTTGTGCTGGCCCCAGGTAAGCAACACAGCACCTTGCATACGTGTGCTGTGCTAGTGCAGGATCCCTCCTAAATGCATGTCTGTCTGCTCACGATGGTTGTACTGGGAGAGGTGAGGAGGCTTCCAGCAGTGTTGCTCACTGCCAGCATGGGTTCTTCCAAAGAGGAACCTCAAACCCAGGTTGGCTGGTCCCCACTTCCCTCCCAACACTTTCGCTCACCTTGCTGTGGCAAAGAGAAACCCACTGTGAGATCCTGCTGCACTGATGTATTTGGGATAGAGGGGGCAGTTTCTGTCCTAGAAGGCTCCATAGCTTGCTGATCCCAAGGCTAATTCTACACAGGGCTAATTCTGCACTGGGACTTTCTCCAAAACCCATGGTGCGGAGCAGGGAAGGAGATGTGCGATGCTGGCACAGACCTGATGAGCCTTCTTCTGCACTGGAGAGAAAAGAGCTGTGTGGTGGGCTGCAATCATATATCGTTAGCATTCATAAAACTCATTTCCTGCCAGGAACAGCCACTGAGCACTGAAAAATCATAATTTCACAGTAGATTGCCATGCAAGTTGAAATAAATCCCCACACCAGTGCACCACACGCTCTGTCCTGAAGCACGGCATGCAACCCTTAGGAAGCCCTCTGAAGGAGATACTGAACACTCTGTCTTAAATGCTCTTTTTAATGTACATAAATGCTTTTTTTAATACATGTGTATGTATATATATATATATATATATGTAAATCTGTGTATATGAGAAATAGATAAGTATCCTGGGAAATATAATTCCCTACGAATGGTAGCTATTATAGAAAAGAAATATGAGACTCTTTCCTCTCTGTACCAACTGTGGTAAAAAGCAGCCTTAAGGAAGTAGCATCACTAAAAAGGCTGGCGGTGATGTTTTTCTTATCTCTGCTGCCTCCAGACAGAAAATGAGCAAAGGTTTCCCGATACTGAGCAATCGAATGTGTTTACCAAAAAGGCCCCTCAGCTACACACAGTTCTGCTTTTGATTCTGTACAAAGATGATCTAAATGTCTTCCTTATCGTTTACTGTACATCTTTCCCATGCACTTATGTTTTATAATAAGTATTTTAAAATATCCAGCATGGTCTTGCCACTGTATTTTATCAGCATTTTGAGCGAATAAGCTATTTCCCTACTGATCTGTCAATTTTGCTGAGTCAGGTCTTTGCACTCACTAACCGTGAACAGAATAAGAATCTCTCCTAGTGCTAAGTATTTGGCTCTTCAAAAATAATAACAAAAACTTGACATTTTTAGGATTTCACTTTTCAGTTTTCTGTCAGACTCAGAAAAGAATAGATTTTTTTTCCCCATATTTATCTTTTCTACAAGTTTTCTTTGCTCAGAGAGCTTTGCTGGCACAGTTTGTATAGAGAAGCAGCCCTGCAGGGCTGAGTTTGGTTAAGACATCAAAACCTACAATAACATTATATCATTAACTGGGCAGGTGGACACATTTGAGAAGATGGAAGAGCCAGGAATGAACTTCTGTCTGCACTGAAACTGTGACCACAACAAGCTACCGCTTACTGTGGCCCTGCACAGAACCAAACAGACGAAAATATGCTCGAAATAATCTGGTATTAGGAGTAGATTCTGATCATTATTAATGGACCTGAGCTCAGCTTCTGGTACCATTGTGTATTACTCTTCTAAACCGGCATTAAATCACGCATTCAGAGTCAAAGCCCTTTCACTTAGGCAGCTCTCTCGCCAGTATGATTTGTTTCAACTCTATAGGTTGCTCACGTATTTAAATTGAGTTATAACATTGCAGAGTTGATCTCACCAAACTCGTTGTGTCCTAATTCACTTTGTGGTGCCTGTCTACTTTAAATCATAGTGAAGAGCACTTCTTTCAGCACAGCTGTGCCTGAAAGCCAAGGTCAAATATGAAACATTTTTTTTAACATTCTGGTAGTAACAGCTATGAACTGTTCAATGTATGCTGCTCTTTGTCAAAGACATGGTGCTTTATTTCTTATTTTTTTTTTAAATAGACCTGATTTTTGCTTATACAAGGTATCTCTTCATCTACTTCTCCATGATGCTATTCATTAAAATAATATTAAGGTGGCAAATCTGGGTGCTTGTTTCTTTGACCACACAACCTGTAACCACAAGGAGGGCATGAGGGTAGGTTACTGATGTGAAAACAGGGACGTGAGCTTGTGCCGTGGAAGTGGCAGGTGCCTTGCATGACTACAAAGGGAAACTGCTCCGTTTGGGAAGTTTGCCAGGAACACAACGGCCTGGGCCATAAGGGTTACTGTGAGCTCATATTTATTTCAATATTGTTTGCCTCTCTGCTCAAACAACTCCCTGGATTATTTTGACCTCAAATGTTCATTCCAAAAAGGTGCTTATCTGTAAACACCACCTGCATGATAGAACACATCAGCAGCCACCGCTGCCACCGTATCGCTTGCTTATCATTCATAATGTGAACATTTGATTGCCCGTACAGCCAGCCTGCGGGCTGCCGGGCCCTGCAGATGGCACACACATGTGTGCACAACATTTGCATTTTACAGCTCTGATGAGAGCAGTCAATAAAATGAAGGCTTTTGCACCTCTGTCACTACCTTGATACAAATTGTCTCTTTTTAGTAGCTGTTTTATCTCTATCTGTCTAGTTTCCAGATGATACTGGTTTTCAATATTTGTATTTAATTTTTGGCATTGGTAAGCGGTTGGCCCACCCATTGGATTTTCCTGAGGCCAACATTTTCTTGGTGTTATCTAGTGTTTTAATTCATTAGCGTCCCTCCCTAGTGAAGGATTAACTTTCATCTTGTCTTATCTGCTGTTGTTTTGTGAACGTAACTTCTCCAATGCAACTCCTTATTAGCTGGGTTTGTGTGGGTAGATGGTAGAGTCAGAGGTCAAAATCAGCTCTGCTGTGATGCCCTAAGGGTACGCAGGCACCTTACCCTTGTCAAGGCATTTTCATGGAGACAGTGATGTGCACCTCTGAAGGTGGTGATATCCCTGATCATGGTGAGAGCAGCAGCAAACTTGCACATCGTACCATGCAACGGTGTCTGCTTTGGTTTAGGTAACACTATGCAGTGATTCTAGAGTCAAGGTTTATCATCTGAACATTCAAGCATCTCCAAGGACTTGTCCAGTGCTATTTAGGTAAGGACTGGTAAGAACATAACTGGATTACCACAAGAACAGCAGTTTTTATTGTCATTCTGTTTAGGTAAATGGTTGAACCTCTTCAAGGACTGAAGGAGGAGAGACATGGAACTCCTTAGACAATAAAATATACAAAGCTTAGTCCTGTTTTCACTTAAGCAGACTGACTCACTAAAGTATTGCCTATCTGCTTTGGCTCTTGAAAAACAGCTCTAATAAAATTTCAATTTTGGGTGTTAAAATTGAAAGCTTTGCCTCTTTGCTTATTTGTTCAACTATCCATTCAGGTACGATACAGCAAATACACAGAAGGGGGTCTCTATATCACTTTCTGTCCAGAGTAGTCATCCTAGTCATGTAGACTTGAACAGACAGCAGTTTCCACAGGCTTTTTAAAATAAAAATATAAGGACAGCGATCATGCTGATGGTCTGACTACCTCTGTCTCCTCTCTCTGGCAGCATCCATAGGCAAAGAGCAAGAACAGAACAAGCACAGATAATTTTCCCACTCAGGATCTCCCAGTTTCTGACCACTCTCAGCTTCAGATGTGGTTTCTATCATTTAATAACAGTGGATTTCTATTCATTGCAAAAGTTCAGCATCTACAATATCATTATTCATTATTTTATAGACCTCATAATTACCTTTGTTGGCTGTCTTTCTTCTGGAAGAGTCCCAGTTGATTTGAGGATTTCCCATGTGGGAGCTGAGAATGGTTGTCACTTTGTCATTCTTCAAATCACTTCGAGTTGCATAAAGAAGAGATGTCACAGGTGACCAGAATAGTAGATCATCAGCAGTTTTCCCATGTGAAATATTCTGTGCTGGGAAATGGGAGATACATGGTTATCTTACATGGCTATGATCAATTCACAAAAATCTTGAAGAAACTTTTTCTCTTTCTAGCTCTGTCACGATATAATGATTAGACTATGGGTACTGGACTTTAAATTGCCCTTACATGAATGTCTCAGCCATCAGAGGAATTGTCCATTTTGGTATGTACAGTGACTAAAGAGTTGAGAAAACATAAATTCTGGAAAATTACTTTTTACAGTGCAAGTGTTTTCAGGGCTTTCTGGTTATTGGACTCAATAAAGGGATCATTCTCAGAGAATAATATCTGCTTTTTACTATAGTTCTGATAAGAGATTGTAAGGAGCACTACCAGGAGTATAATTGCATCCAGGAACAAGTGGATTAAACAAAGTTTGAGTTGCCAGAGCAGATAATGGTTCCCTTGACCACATGCTGTTATGTAGAGACACGGGGAATGTAACTGCCCAAGTGCTCATTTACACTCCACATGACCATTATTTACCCAGCTAAATTGTATTTTGATCATCTTATTGAGAGCTTTGAATATCATAATTATACTCCCAGGTTTAAAGCTGGGCCGAAAGTTTATTTTAATTGCTAGCACTATAGTCGCTAAATGAATGCCTGTCCTTAGAGCAGTGTGTCTAGACTTACATACTTGCCATAGAACTTGCTATTGTGTTCCTTCTTCTTTGAAATGAATAAAAGCAATTTTAGATTAGCACGAGGCTAAGAAGAAACCACAGACTGTAAAACTGGTGGCACCACGAATAATAGCTCCCATCAATACGGTCTGTTAGAAGTGAGTCTACACAAACTGATGCAGACAGTCATGGCTTGACCTATCTTCTGGCCCAGCCAGCCATAAACCACATCTTCTTTGGAAGCAGTGTAGTGATACACTAATATAAACCCATGGAAATGTGATGGCTTTAATGTGGCTACCCAGGGTTTGGTCTAAAGCAGGCTTATGTCTAGTCAGGTAGGTCTTGGTGGAGCAAATGTAATTGCACTTGTTTAAACATGCCTTTATGTTTTCAAGAGATCAAGAGGTAAAGGGTGTGACTGGGTCAGAACCAGCAACTCTAGCTCATTGTATCCACAAGCCTTTAGTATAACTAAAATCCAATTAGCATTCTGTGGTCAGGTCCATTTACACTTACAAAAAGTAGAAAATGTCTTAGTTGAGATGACTGACCATAAATAAATTCTTTGACTCTTACTCCATTTCTTTTTTGCTATCTGCAAGTGACATATTTGTTTAAAAAATTAAATACAGTAAAGAAAATAGAGTCTGGAGGAAGGAAATGTGTATAACTTTGCCAACAACTTTGCATCAGCATAGTAAACACAATGTGATAGTTCTAGCATCCACCAGAATAGCATCACATTTGCTGCTGACAGTGCGATCACTCATTTTATGGGAGAAAATCAGGAGCTTTTCCCTATGTTAAGTTCTCATTTTCTTAATCTCATTCACTGGCTGGTACCAGACTTATTGGACATTTTACTTTTCAAGCCATGCATGGATGTACATTCTGATTCTACCATTAAACTTAATGGAAAAAATTGTGACCCAACCATGTCAGCACATTTTCATGAGTAAAACCCCAGAGTCTCTTATTCAAACTCTTGGTAGCTTATGAGTTTATGTGCAGCTTTGGTAAGGGCTTTTATATAAGTGAATGCATTTTAGAACTGTATTTGTCAGAATTCTATATTATTACATTTTTCCAGTTCTGTTGATTTATATGTAATCTTCTCATTTCCTCCCTCTGCCCTGCAAAAATGACCCTCACTGCTATGCTGCTCGTATAGCAAAAACTGGCCACATTTAGTTCAAATAAGCTATTTGACTGACTACTCTGAGAGTGTCCACATGCCAAAAATTCACTTGATAATTATTTTCGTCTCCTAAATCTTCTTTCCCTCATTTTTTCTCTCCATTGAAACCCTTTCTTGACCTAGACATGAGCCCTAATTTAACAAAGTTTCTCTGTATACTGTACTTGTCCTCGACCCTGTATACATTTTCTCCTGTTCTGTATAACACATCGACAGTCTGTACACAGCCTGCTAAGGACCCTTATGGCTTGCCTTTCTTCAAAATAAACACGTATTACAACACAAGAACTTAATTAAGTAGCATAGAAATGCCGTCAGCTCTCATCTGGAGTGCTTTGCCTTCTGCTTTTCTAGGGGTGGGTAAAGATTAAAGCTTAAGGCAGCAAAGCTCATCAATGTTGAACACCATCTCTCTGACACGTAAATTCAGACTAAGACCACTCAAAGGCATTTGGGTAGTATTCCCACCTGCATATTCCCCTTTAAAACCCCCAAAAAACTCACAAATGGAGTGAGCCCTCTGAGAATTTGCAGGTAACAAATACACAGAGTTGTTAAATTTACTCCAGCGCTAAGAACCACACTGCCAACCCTCATTCAGTTTTCCTGCTTCTCCCAGCATGAGCAATAACAGCAGTGGGTCAAACCCGTGACAATATTAAGCACACAGAATACAATCAGAGTGGGTACAGCTTCTTTTCTACCGAAAAAGCCCTCTAAAATTAAGTTCTCTGATCCTTTACGATCTTTTGTGGGAGAATTCAAATGGAGGTCTCCATCCCCTAGGAAACAGTTGTCTGTCATGTTGCCCTGAAACTATTGTATATATTGAATACATGAAACTAAGTTGCTGCATTTAATGTAATAAACTTAAATGAACTTGCATATGCTATACATGTTATTAATAGTATTTTTAAAACAAATATGCATTTTCAAGTTAAAATGAAAAATTTGCAGATATTTTTAAGCTCATTTTTTCAAAGGACTTTTTTTCTCCACAGTTTAGCCCTAAAAGTTACAAATTCTTTGGGTGATAAATTGCTTTATTTAAATGTTTTAAATAATAATAAATTTTAAATGTTTAAATGTTTTAAATAATCTTTTATTTCTTTAATAATTTTTTTTGTTTCATTGCAATTTTCTAGTTTTTTTTAATTTTAAAACACAAAATCTTCACTGAAGCAGCTCCCCAAAAAGAATAGTTAGTTAAGTAAGAAAAGTCCTCTAAGCATGTTAAAACATCAAGAATAATTCTTAAAGTAATTGGCTATTTTTTGTGCAGTTACATTTCTTGCATCTTCATACATTTCCAGTTCCCTTTATTCAGTTGAATACTCTCATTCCCTTTCCTTTCCAGGAACAGACATCTGCTATGGCCCTTGCCCCAAAGTGCTCAAAGTGAATCATGGTACAGTATTACACAGTGACACCCCAGTGCTGTATATCTGTGCACTTTGCATGATTCTGAGTGAGTGATCCCATGGCCTCAGATAACTCCCATTAGCTGAGGGACATCTTTCACCCAGCAGATGAGTCCCTGTTAGCTGAACAGCAGTTTGGCTGCTCACCTATGGGCAATGTCTTTATCTTTTCATTTCACTTCCATCTGGGTCCATGGAGACCACGGCTTTATTCACACAGCTGTAAGACACTGGCTCACAATCTGCTCTCCCAAGATAACCTCTTCCTAATTGGGTGTGTTTTGGGCTTTTCTTTGGCCCATGACTCCAGTTATCGCCTTGCAGCCTCCCTGAAAAACAGCCTAGAACTTCTTAATGAACACTTTGTCTAGGCTTCCTGTCTCCTCTGTCACTGAATGACTAATTACTAATTTCCAGCTCTGAATAATTTACATTGCATCCTCCTTCTTAACCCCAAGGGTATTGCCTTGAATTTATGTGCTTTAGATTTCTGCAGACATCTTCATGTTCCTGTGAAGGCATCGCTGAACACCTGCCTGAAATAATCTGCGATTTTCCAAACAAGTATTTTTAAATATTTGACATCAGTCATAGAAATTAAGACATTTATCTCCGAGTGCTCTGCTAAATCTAATGTGTCAGATTGTTCTTTTTTCTAATATAGGATTTTTTCTTCAAATTTTCTAGTTTCCCAAATAGAGAAATGGCTGCATTTCTCCACACACTATTTCTTGACTGATACTCTAGTCTTCTCCTGAAATCTCTCTGCAGAGCCTGCATTATGATTGTTGCAAGAGATGTTCTGGCTGCTACCACCCGACCTGGTTATTTCATTATGCTTTTTATCACAATCGTTTCTAGTGATCTGGGCTGACTATGAACGCCCAAGGGGATGTTTTTTCCAAACATGTAATTATCCTCCGTTTGCCACTTCAGTTGCCAGGACTAAACCCGTGGCTGGTCTCTGATTAGTTCGAATTAGAGCCTGTGGCTCCGTGCTGTTGATCTCTCCTGCCTCCCTGACCTAAATTCCATTGTACACCTGCCATTATGCATTTGCTTAAATCTGGAACAAATCCTGGTACTTGATGTACTGCCAGTCTCGGTTTTTAATTTGGGGAGCCGACTGGGCAAGGTAATTTTGCCTCTGCATCAACTTGCGGACCTGCCACCGAACCACCGCACACGTGCTCCTGAGTCAATAGAACTCACCGGGACAGAGGACATGTCGGAGGGGGCAGCTTTTGTCCAGTGCTGCTCACTCCTCACGTGTGTAACAGCACACAGCTGCTTCCAACACAGCTGCTCAGGATGCTGCTCCTGCTTTCGGCTGGCACTCCATACACAGAACAGCCTGAACGCATCAACCGAGCACAACAGAGTAGTTTTAAAATAAAGAGTAGTGATCTGTTGTGGATTAAAATCCTCTCAGAGAGAAGTTGTGGCTTAAAAAAAAATGACCCGTGGAACAAATACCTCCTGTAGTAGATGTATTTAAAAGAGATCAGCATAGTTCAAAGGAAAAAGAAGAGAAATATGCTTACTGGCTCTACATAGTTGCACTTAGCTAGAAGGCATTTCAACTCTCATTACAAATTTTTTTTCTAATACATGATATAATCAATGTTTTGCTCTTAAAAATAATAGCTTAAACATTATCCAGCCAAAACCTTGGAACAAACTGTGCTGCTGAGGCAGGAGGTGCTTGCAACAGCTCTGGGGCTATGAAGTGGGGAGCCGCAGTTCTTGCCACCTTTGCGTGGAGCTGTAGATTTATTTTTTTTTTACTTCTCTAACTTGAACAGTTATGTCTTTAGGGCAGCTGATTAGAAATCTCATATACCCCAAAATTAGTGAACACCAGAACATTTCGTTCTGAAGAACTTGGTCAGAGCCATAACCAGAGTTAGATTGGAAAATTTCCCAGTATACAGCAGTCCTATCCGGACAGCATTTGATACTGGTCCTAAAACAGGACCTTGTGGGGTGTCCTTGTAGCTCTGCCACACCTGATCATGCATCTCTGATCCCAGGCAGGGCAGAGGTCTACTTTTCATGTTCACAAGACAAAAACAGGACCAAATTAATTGGTCAGTTGACAAAGTGTAAATAATTCTGAACACCTGGAGGTCCCCGCAAGAGCTGAAGAGTCCTATTCTTGGAATTAGGCATCTATATTCTGTCAAAACCTCAGCTGGGTGTCTAAATTGTTGAATGGATCTGACCGAGGTGATATGATCATCTGAGATGTCCAGAATTTAAAGAATATTCTTGGAATACCTAAAAAAGCATTAGATTCTCCTTTTCTGATAAGATTTTACTGTATAAATTTTAATAAAAGTCTACTGAAATGTATGAATTGGAATAGCTTAATTAAAATCAGGACAATGGGAAGAGTTTCCAATTAGTCAATAATTTTCATGACTCAAAGTGTATGAAACACATATTCATTATCACTACAACATATAAGTTCAAATAATGATGCAACCAGTAAGAAAACTATTGACAGAAAAAAAATTAGAAAAGTTATTAGGACAGATAGTAAAATGAATTATTTGTAACAGTCTGTCATCAGTGTTTTTTCATGACTTTAAGTCTAATATGCTCCCTGGTCTTTCATGAAGGTGGGATTACACTGAGAAGTACATCTCGATATTGTAGGTAGTACTGGAGACTGGAATTAAATCTTCAGTGTCTCCGTTGGAAATGTTCACTGTCATTAAAAATAAAGAGACAAGGAAATAAGTCCAGTTGTTTGCTATTTGGGTAGGAACTTTGTCTTTCTGTATGTGTGTACAGTGCAAAACTCGTTTTGGGTGTGACTGTCCTTTTAAAGCTACCATTAATAACAATGTAAACAAGCTGTTGGCTAAATCCTTAAGCAATTCTGCCCTAAAGTCTAGTTTTGGTCTCTTTACACTTCAAATGCAGTTGCATTGATGAGACATTCCTGCCGATGGTTGTCAGAAGAGATTGGCAATGGCCAAGCGTCCCTACTCCCACTAGCAGGACTAGTGAGCAGCATCACATCTTAAGAGCAAAGCTGTAGCACAAGCTGTCTTTTAGGCAGCTTTACGATTTACTTATGGCAAAATCTGCATGAGGTGAATGCATATTCAGAGTTTTCAAAGGAGGTGAAGGGATTAGAGACCCCTCACAAGAAGCTGGTGTCTACAGCCCTGTAGTTCCCTTTGAAAATCCCAGCAAAATATATCTCTGCTACCTCTAACAAAGAGGAGCAGGGCCTCAACATTGCTGATGTCTTTCCAGTCAAGGACTCAACTCCTCCGAGGCCTTTTAGCATTGCAGCCTTGGAGACAACTAAAAAAATTATTACTGAATCCACGCCAAGTGGGAAAACAGGACAAACAGCCTTCCGAGAGCCCAGGAAACAAAGATGGGACAGGAAAAAATAAACGAGGACAATGATGGTCCTATTTCAGTCTGAAGTGGGGCTTACATAAAATAAATGGTTGATAAGATTGCTTTCCAAGTGGAACATGAGAAAGAGAGAGATTGCGAAAGAAAGACCATTTATACATTAAATAGCTGGAGTTAGCACTTTCAGTTATGCGGGAAGCTCCAAAGTTTCCAAGGCATCGCGCAATAGACTCTACAAATGCCTCAGAAAGAGTAAAGGTGTCTTGGATCAGGCAGCACCCAATATGTTTATGCAGCCTTGATGGGAATGGACGTGTTTATTCAAGCTGCTAGCCAAAATTAAATGTGCTGGAGGCTCTTAGGGAAAGGGAAGAATTTATAATTTGTAACAGTGCAGTGTTA